>NW_023302915.1:0-2561 GCF_011077185.1 Oxyura jamaicensis
TCCTTCCCTCCTTCCCTCCTTCCCTCCTTCCCTCCTTCCCTCCACCCGCCCACCCGCCGACCCTCCTGCCTTCCCTCCTTCCTGCCTTCCATTTCATTATAAAACCCACCATATTCATCCATTATTTTTGCCTGATTTAGGTGGAGCCATGCTGCTGGTGGGCTATTGCCAGGACATCTCTCAGTGACAGAGACTGAACCCTTCACTAGAAGAGGCTTGCTTTTGGACCACAGCATGTGAAGCAAGACAATGCCCCTGCACCTCTAAGACAAACATTCTTGCTTTTGATGCTAAATATTTGATATCCACATTGCTGAGTAATCTCTGAGGATGCCATTCCTGCCATGTTACCTCCTCGCTGAGTTCCTCTTGTGTAACTACCACCAGATAGGTGAACTCTTTAACTCTTTTGCCGTAATTGATTTTGAGCAGGCTTGGACTGTTTTGGGGGTTGTTTTGTTTTTGTTTGGTTTGTTGTTTGTTTGTTTGTTTGTCTGGATTGTCTGCTTTCATTGGTAACATGTGGGGAAAGCTCTTTGGCAGAACACAATTTCAGTTTGGGAGGTTTTTAGCACCTCTCTGCAGCCAGCCTCTGGTAATGTCAGTCATAGGCAGATATAGATGATACCCTGTTGCCATGTCCATGTCTACAATGAATGCAGCTCAGTGGTTTTTTTGTCTTTTGTAGAAGTTTCAAAACAGAAATTAAAAGGGGAGAAATGATCCAGATAAAAGAGAACAGGGAAATGGACAAGTAAAGCATTTCTAAGGGGGGCTCAGCAGAAACAGAGCCAGCCCAGACAGTTTTCAGTGTAATATAGCTTCAAACAACTTTCATTAACCCTTCTCTGGTGGAAACATCAAAGGTATGAGAAAGGTGAAAAACTAAACAGGGGAACTCAGTCAAATGCATAAAGTACTTGACACCACAACTCTCAGGAAACCCCATGAGAAGTGCTTGCAGAATTTCAGACTGTGTTTTTCCTTCTGACTTGATCTTTCCTCCCTTTCCTCTTCTTATCCATCAATCTCTCTCTCTCTTTTTTTTTTTTTTTTTTAGTTATTATTATTTTATTTCTCTGTAACTTCAGCCTTTGATTAATTCACCTGACTTCCTTGAGTGACCTGCTTTTTGCTTTTGCAGCAGGGTACTTCTCTACCTTTCTCCTGTCTACCATGGTCAGACAGAGCTGCAACAACTTTGTCTTTTCAGGATTCCTACCTTTCCTACTTCACCGTAGCTCTGATACGAGCCCATCAGCTCCAAGAGCCTCTTCCCCAGCTTTAGCAGAAAGCTGCACCATCCCAAGAGATTTGTTATGTGTTAACTCTCTTTAGGCTGGTGAAGTTGTCAGAGGAGGTAGGGGACCCGTGGAGAATGGTTTTTACCTCCTCTAGAAATTTTGGCTACTTGGCTTTTATTATCACTTCAGTCCAAGCTGCTGGGAGACATTTGCAGCACCATGTTTAAACCTGAAATTTCATGAGAAAAGTCTACCCCAGGCTACTATTGCATTTGTAAAGTAAGCTGCTAGGTGCTAGAAAAGCAAGAGAATAACACAAATAAATAGGTTTAAATTAACTCCAGGTCCTATACTAATGCATGATGACATTTACAGCTGCCTTGGCTTACCCTGCCATCTTCTGGTGATACCTGCTGCAAGATCAAAAGTTAGAGGTGAAATGAGATGAAATATTTTATTACTAAGAACACAAGGGTTGGCTCCTGTCCAATAGAACAGTTTCCTTAAATAACCATTTTTAATATACGGCACCATATAAGATTCCTGCAATAAATGTTAGGATTTTAGATTTTGATTTAACTTCTTTCAATAATGTATTTATTTTACTGAATGATACTTCAGTGGGCTGCAGAAATGTTTCTGGCCTGACAATGCCTGCCCTGGCACAGGCAAATAAAAAATGTACCACTCATGTCTCTATCATTATACAGCAACCAAGGCTATTGAGGCAGCCAGAGTGGTCGACTGGCCAAGTATTCAAGACTGTGACTACTTGGTTTCCAAGTCTTCAGATGCTCTGTTGCAAACTGCTTCTCAGCTATCCAAAACCCGACTATTTGACACTTTCCACAACAAAACCACCAATCCATGCTCCAATTCTCTCACTGTGTCTCCCAGCCTAATAACTGTAATGATTTTCTTTTTGCTGTTTTTTTCTGCTTCTTTCCATTTCTGTTTGCATCCTGTCCAGACTTTGTCTGTTTGTCTGCTTGGTTTTGCTCATTGACTGGCCCCTTATACTTCTTCTTTACAAAGGCCTCAGCACTGGCCATCCCTTAAGGCAGGAATTGAGTTTGAATTTTTCCTTTTGACATTTAAAGTGCTGCTGGTTTGGAAAATCCCCCCCTCCCCGTTTACCCAGAGGAAAAATTGGACTTTTTATTGGAAAACCAAAAAATACCCAGTATTTGGCAACAAAGGGATTAGTCATGTCTCAAACCTACAGGCCATTCTTTAATGCTCACCAAAAATGTTCACTTTTTTCCCTTTTCTCTCTCTCTCTCTCTTTCTTTCTTTTTTTTTCCTTCCTTCCTTCCT
>NW_023302916.1:0-3584 GCF_011077185.1 Oxyura jamaicensis
GTGATCTTGGAGGTCTATTCCAACCTAGACAAATCTGTGATTCCGTGTGATATGTACCATAATTCTAAAATATGTAAAATATATAGAAGTATAAGAGAGCAAGATGAGAGGAGTGGAGATGGACACAAGTTCAGCATTAAAGAGTCATATTAGGGTTCAGGTCCTGGCATTTTAATAAAAAATATGTATATTTTTTCTAAAGCATTTTAAAGGCTACTGATAAATACTGGCACAGCAATAGCTATTTTTAATAAAATAACTTGGAAGCACACTACTGAATTGTGAGAGGTCTATTAGCATTGATAATAAACAAGTCATTGACTTGTATGACTTCATAACAATTTATTACCCTTTAATAAACTATTTAGAAATAGTTTATTAAGAAAACCATAACAGAAATGGACCTTAATGGAAAAATGCAACCAGTGAAATATTCAGACTACAAATTAAATGAGACCACAAAATAAAACAAATCCTGACAGTAAGAATTAGTCAGAGTCCATTTAAGTCAGGAGAGGTGGACCAGTTAATGTCAGATGATTATGTACTTGTACAAATTTAAGTCTTCTGTCCTCACATTAACGGTATAAAAAAACACTTTTTTTTTTTTTTTTTTTTTTTTTCTGGTATCACAAAAGGAATTTGGAGGTGTGAAGAGGTTAAGTGATTTGTAAAGGTCATAAAATAAATAAGTGGCTGAGCCAGGAATAGATCTGGTATGTCATGGCTCCTGTACAGTAACCACAGAACCATCTGGCTTGTCAGAATAAATTCACATTTAATTATATGATGTTCTAAGGGCAAACAAAAAATATCAGCATAGGTTAAATGTCATCTAATAATTTGTCCTCATGGCAGTTCATCCATAAAGAGCAATTTTGTAGCTTTATATCTTATTTGTTGCATCATTATTTGTTACATTATTCTTGAAACAAAACAAAACAGAAGAAAACATCACCTTTGTACTTGAATGCAAATTCAGAAGCTGTAGTGCTGATTAGGCTGTGCTTTGTCTGGAGGTACGGACAAGAGCCTTTTCTTGATCTGTTATACTGTTGCCCAAACAACACTGAATGCGAATATCAGATCACTTGCCCTTAAGGCTCTTTCATTTGTTAAATGTATTACCCTGGGAAAGAAAGCCCACCTGATTTTTATTGAAAGCAGTTCTAACTTGAAATTCTGTTGGGCCCCTCTCCAGCACAGACACTAATGAGGGGACCTGCTGTCTATAGGAAACAGAACTACTCAGCCACATCAGGACCCAGTACTTACCAACTCATAGGGATGTCTCTCACTTATCTTGGCTGAGTTTGGATTTGAGCTACAAATCCTAAACTCCTTAATAGCAGACACTCTTTCCCCACTGTTTCCCTGCTGCTGTCTCCTCTCATGTTGGTCTCCACACCACTTAGTACAACTACCGGTGATCTTTTCACCAGCCCTTAACTGAGGAGTCAGCTTTCATAGCTGGATAACTCTTACTGTCTCTACATTAAAACAATAAATCTCAGAGCATGTTTTGCTGAGATATCTCTTTGGCTGTAATTTGGCCTTTTACTCCTTGTTACTTTGGCCTTTACTCCTACACTTTCCTCTCTATAAATGTTACCTAGATGTTAATTTTTTTTTAATTTTTTTAAATATATATATATTAAAATTCCCTGAGCACCTTAGAACATCTCATTGCAGAATATGAAAGTGGTCATAACACATTCTGTAATATTAACAGTGCAGGAAAGGCAGTACATAAATTTAAGGAAGCAGAGCTTCAGACATTGTGACTAAGTTACTGTAACCCAAAGTTACAATGACTTGCCCCAGCTGAGGACCTGACTTACAACATACAGTAACAGCTGGCCTCTGGGCTAAGGTGACCTTACTTCCTTTTTATTGTGAAACTTAGACAAAAACTGTATATGATTTCTCAAGGAAGGGAGAGAACTGCAGACTTTTGTTGAGAAAAGCTATCCTTACATATGCCAATCACATCTTGCCCAAGTGATAATTACCATAGAGCATGAGAATGTACCTGTAATCACAAAGTGAATTAAACATATAAATAAATTTCATGCAGGTAATTGCAGGCAAAATGAGAAAAAAAAAGAAAGCACAAGAGAGAAACAGAAAAGCAAAATGAAAATTAGAAAATTAGAATTTGATGAAAGGTTTTGAAGATTTTCTACCTTAATTGATGACTTATGTTCATATTTATGTAATTTGTGAAAAAAAAAAAAAAAAGAATTGGAATGGAAATGAAAAGAATAATTTTTAAGATATATTTTTAAATTAATCTTCCTGCCTGCCTTTGCTGTAGCTTTGTAATTACCCATCTGGGTTTTTGCAGTTGACCAGGAGGACAAGATTCATTCTCGTTTCATTCTCACCTGGCATCTTCTTCTTTTCTATAAGACCTTTTGACAATTTATTAAAGGCCTGGCACCATTTCCTGCTGTAGATAACTGTGCTGTGGCCAGCATGCTGGGCATAAAATCTTCCAGGTGTCTGTTATGCATTGGAGACACTGGAACCTCCACCACGTCTCCTAAATATGACTTTCAGAAAGAGGGAAAGGACTTTTCCTTCTCATGTGTTCCTTGGTGCTTATTTGCAGAGTCCAACCTACTAGGTCATTCAAATGAAGCCTGTGATACTGCTATATTTGCAAGTTAACAAATCTCACTGTCAGAGCCTCCTGCTACTTTCTTCCTTCCTTGTGCCCTGCAGTGTGACTATGCACTTCGATTCCTCCAGGCCAGAAACCGCTTAGAATTAATTAACATTCTTTTTCCCATTTTCTTTGTGTGACCTCCATTTCAAGGCTTCATCTTTTCTTTGAGGCAGCCAGGACAGGCTTGATTTCAGACTCTACCAAACACACAGATTTAGTAGCATGAAGTCATCACTGTTCAACTAAGAGGTACATGCTGTAAATTCTGATAAAATACATTTCTAGGACACTTGGTGGGCTTCAGCAATCCAAAGAGAGTAATATAGGGAGTATGAAACAACCAAATTGTCTTAACTAGAAATGGAGTTCTTAAAATTTGCATTCTTCACAAGTGATTTGAAATCAGAAAGTGTATGAATATGTGGGTGTATATATATTTTTCTATATTTTGAGAAGTTATTTCTCCAAGGGGGTTACTAAAGGAAAGAAAATAAAACAAATAAAATTAAAAAAAAGGAAAAAATAAAATAGATAGCTCAAGCACATGCTTAGCTTAACAGTCTATCAATAATGTAAGACAACTTTTTTTTTTTTTTTTTTTTTTTTTTTTGGAGCTCCCTTCTTATGAACTATATCCCAAAATGCTTTACAAGTTTAAATAATACAAAACCATGGATATTACATTGTATAAATTACAGACAAACATGGCACAAAGAGGACGCCTATAGAATACATTAAAGGCAGATAAAGGCCAATAACACAGAGAAGAGAGTAAAAGAAATTAAGAGGTGCAGGCAGGAGAATGGAGAGATGTTTGCAGACAAGATCCAAAAATCACAGAATCACAGAATAGTCTAGGTTGGAAGAGACCTCCAAGATCACTGAGTCCAACCTCTGACCTAACGCTAACAAA
>NW_023302917.1:0-7151 GCF_011077185.1 Oxyura jamaicensis
AGAAAAGAAAAGAAAAGAAAAGAAAAGAAAAGAAAAGAAAAGAAAAAGAAAAGAAAAGAACCCATCCCCTTCCAAAAAGAAAGACCCCCCCCTCCAAAAAAGTCTCTGTCACCATATACATTCTTACATCTGCACAGTAATGCAGACTTAGGTGATTTTTTTCATCTAAATAAAATTTTATAGAAGTCATTAAGAAAGCCTGAAAACCTGCAGTCAGTGTTTGATATTACTATTCCAGCATTGATAAGTAATTCACAATGAAGATACAGGAAAATAAATCACAAGATAACAGGAAAGCACACCAGTAGAAAAAAAAAAAAAAAAAAAAATGTATTGGTTTGTAACTTGATTAATGGGAATCTTCCCAGAGTCTCCCTCTGTAATTCAGAGACCAATGTTGCATTACAGCCTGACTGTCCCTATGACTGCTGCTCAGCATGAGAGTCTAATAACAAAACACAAGTGAGTTCACAAATGAGAAACTCAAGTACCAATCAGGCTTGGCACAATTCCTCCTGTATTTATCACATCAAATCATAAAAGTGTTGAGGAGACCAAGCAATCTGTTCTCAACAATCTGATGCTACAGAGATGCCATGTTCACTACAGTAAAACTCAAAGGGAAACATTTTATTACCTCATATCTCTAATCAGTTGAAGAATAATCCATGCTTTCTGAATTAAGATTACTGCAATTTTAACAAGCAAAACCTGAGTTATGATTGTCTAATGTTTGCTGTATATTTGTTATGGCATTGTTATGGCACAGAACGAGGATCATTGGGATGTGCAGTGAATAATTTAAAATTACTTCCTGAGTTACAGATAGCTAGATATATGTATTAAGGTTTTGATGTTGTTGTTTTAATGTAGCAGTGGAACATTTCCAGCTCAAAAATAGCTTTAGATTAGACATATGTTTTCTGTAGTAAGATCATAGACATTTTCACCATTTTAAATATTTTTATCCAGGTAGTACTAGGAAAATTTGTTTTTCTTCTCTCATAGTAAGGGAACTTTTTCTCTTTTCCTTATATGCAATTGTTGGAAATA
The DNA here is from genome assembly GCF_011077185.1 of Oxyura jamaicensis. Lineage (NCBI taxonomy): Eukaryota > Metazoa > Chordata > Aves > Anseriformes > Anatidae > Oxyura > Oxyura jamaicensis. Next base: position 1,054 of record NW_023302917.1, read on the forward strand.
TTGCATTTTAGCTTTAGTGCACTTTAGTCTATTTTAATAGATTTTACAAGTTAACCCTGAATGCTACAAGGACTCACTCTATCAGAATATATTTTGGGAGAAAACAAATGAAAATAAAAGAGAAAATCTAATTTTCAATTCAAAAATGTTACTATTCTTAAGTAATATTCTGGACTTGCAAAAATTACTAAGTTACAATGAGACAAAGTTTGTTTCTTTCAGAAATGTCCATCTTCAACTCCAACATTCCAGATGCGGAAGTACTGTTTATGTCAGGGAAAGAGATTTTTCTTGAGATGAGTAAACCTTTCATTATAGCTTTTAAAATGACAAAAATTTTCTGATAAAAATTATTTCATGCAATGGCATTTTCTCAGCTCAATGTTGCTATTATAAAAGAAAAAAAATAGTAATATATTTTTGTAATATAAGAAGCTTAATGATATAGACATGACATTTCACCTCTACAATCTACATCTGTCTGTTAAACAAACTTGCCCTGATAGAAAAGGTAAAACTTCAAGAAATGTCGGCATGTCTTTTGTAGTATGACATGTGTGATATGGAAATGCCAGCCAACTCTATTACAACTGAAGATTCAGGTTAATTCTTCATAAAGCAGCTTAAAATATGCAATAAAAATCAGCACCTTAAACAAAAAACTGTATTTTAGATAAGGTGGAACAGAACTGTGATGAGTAATGTCAGAAAACTAATAAGCCAGAATATTAAGACATTAGGTTACTTAATAAGAGCTGTCTTTCTTCATCCTCCTTTTCCCATTAGAAACAGTCATTGCCAAAATGGGATTCACTTTTAGATGTTCTGGTTATGTTCATTGTTATATTCCCTGTTAACTCACTCTGATCTGACATGAAATGCTGTTCTTTACAGTCCTCAGTTTTTCCAAACCACAGCTCTGTAGCCTTTTTCTGTCTTTTCAATACTACAGTTTTGCTTTATTTTAAAATGAATATTTTAAAATGAATATTGTATGTACTGATCTTGGATGGAGAGTAAGGGCCTGCTTTATTCAAAAAGCATTCTGCCTATATCAAGGCCCACAGAGCTGATTTCTTCTGTGATTCAAGATTTGGATATGTGCTCAGAACATTTTACTTGGTAGTTATACAATAAAATAGGCAATAATAAAATTTCATTTGCAATGGAAACAGGTACATTATATTTAACTTTGAAAAGATCCCTTCTACATTAAAGTGGCTGCTTTCTCAAAGACTTGCAGTACACTGCATACAAAGAACAAGTGGAGAGAGGAGAAACATAGAACATGTACTTTTAACCATTTAAAAACAGTAGAATTATCCTACAGCATCCTTCTGGCTGAGAAATAAAGAACTATCAGGCTCTGGCTTGAGAACTTGTGTCTTAAACAGCCCGTCCTATTTGCCTCTGAAGAAGTTCTGGTCTGTGGTGGAATGCTGCGGTCTACAATCAGCCATTTAACTGTGCCATCTTACATGGAAAAATAAACTTGATAGTTTCAGAACTGAATTCTTTATCTGGATGCTTTGCCTGCTTCAAAATCCTGATATCATGTAAATAATATATTTTTAAAATTTTGAGCATCTCTTAACACAGGATGTTTCATTGGAAGTATCCATAGTGAAGGACAAAGGGATGCTTGCCAAATTCTTTGTCTTGGAACCTGCATTAACCATTGCCTACCCCATCTTGAGATAGGATTTAAAGCCATCTGAGTAGACAGGAAAGAGCTATGGTGTCTCTGAGAAGTTACTTGAACTGAAATATCTGGGACTGTGTGGTATAAGCAGAAGCTGCCTTCTCTGTAATGAAGATATGAATATCTATGGATAGAAAGACAGCAGGATGAAATTCCTGATGGTCCAGACATGCAGAGTGCATTGATTTTATTGGGAGTTTTGCACATGACAAGTCTCGTTCTGGAAAATAACAATCACTTACAACTCAATGTGAAACCAATAAGGGTTGTGAATGCTCATTTGGCATTTCAGGCTACTCATTTCAGCTGTTCAGCAGTGTAAAGTGGATACGTGATCCTGAAAGTCTGTGCACTAATGTGACTTCATTGATTTCAAAGCAACTGCTCTGAGCAAGGCAAATAGGATTTGTCGTTTAGTTCTTAATTTCACACTGTAGACAGCACAATATTCAGCAAAACTTATCTAACGTCTGTCTTGCTGATCCTCTTATTCTACCATTTCTGTTTTTCAGTCAACACAAGAATCATCACAGCCTCTCTTTTCTGTATCTTTTTGATACTTATGTTCTTCCACTTTTAACCCAAATACATATAAACGCAGAACTCACATTAAACATTTTCCTTCAATCAGTGGTTTACTGCTACAGTTATTCTGAACTGACTGAGTCCACTGAATGTTAACAAAAGTTTCCTCTTCTAACATAGAGAAGCACAAGTTCTGTAGAGGGGAGCCCCAAGAAATGTAATAATTAGCAATGGTAGAATGCAATTCAAGAGTCTCTTTGGAGACATACAGCTCTTTTACCTGCCAATGTAGCACCAGCGAAGCACTCTATTACCTAAATGTTTTGCAGTATTGGAGCTTTGTTACATTTCAGTAGGTTTAAGGTTGTTATTTCTTTTTCTTTTTCTCTTTTTCTTTGTCTTTTACTTTTTATTTTCTTTTTTTTTTTTATTTTGATTTTTATTTCTTCTTCTTTAAACAAAAAAAAAAAAAAAAAACAAAAACAAAACAACAACAACAACAAAACAGTTTTTGCTTAAAAGTAACCTTAAAATATACCTTCTGAGGAGTTTAATACACTTAATAAATTTTAGGTACAGATCTTATAGATACTATTTTTCTATTTCACTAGTGCAATTAAAGTGCTGATGAATATTTCCAAAAGGTATAATACGAATGACAGTTTCTCAAGTATACCCAGTGTATTTAATTGACATATATTTCCACTGAAATGGCTGACAATATCAATTGCTATGCCTTATACATATGCCACAGTGATTAGAAAATTAACATCATTATGTTATTTCTAGTGACACTCTGACTACCTCAAAAAGGATATATATAGACCTCTTTTGCTTTCAATGGAAATGTTCTGAAATTATACAAATTAATGGAAATAACAAGCGCACTAGTCAAATTTTCTAGCCTTTATATTATCCTTAGACATGTCCAAGAGACTGCAATTTCAAAGTAGGTTTTGAAATTATTCACCTCCAAAGGGTAGTGGAATGAAAAAGACAACTATTATTATAACTATTATTATATCCAGTTAGTGCAACTTCACAACATTAAGATCTGTCACTGATGGAAACTGCATGTTTAAAAATAAAAAATAAAAATCTAAAGAGCAACAGAATATTGACTAAAAAAAAAAAATGCACAGCAGTGATTCGGAAAACTATCTATGGACCCAGTCCAACTTAACTTTTATTTTGAAATAAAATCATATAACAAGAGCTTTTAACACTAAGGATTCTTAGAAATAGCTCTTGGATGAATTAAATATACAGAATCACTGAATAATCTAGGTTGGAAGAGACCTCCAAGATCACCTAGTCCAACCTCTGACCTAACACTAACAAGTCCTCCAATAAGCCATATCACTTAGCTCTACATCTAAACGTCTTTTAAAGACCTCCAGGGATGGTGAATCAACCACTTCCTTAGGCAGCCTATTCCAATGCCTAACAACCCCTTCCGTAAAGAAGTTCTTCCTAAGATCCAACCTTACTCTTCCCTGGTGCAACTTTAGCCCATTCCCCCTCGTCCTGTCACCAGGCATGTGGGAGAATAGACCAATCCCCACCTTGCTACAGCCTCCCTTCAGGTACCTGTAGAGAGCAATAAGGTTGCCCCCAAGTCTCCTGTTCTCCAGGCTGAACAATCCCAGCTCCCTCAGCCACTCCTCGTAACACTTGTTCTCCAGACCCCTCACCAGTTTTTGTTGCCCTTCTCTGGACTTGGTCGAGCACCTCGATGTCCTTCTTTTAGTGAGGGGCCCAAAACTGAACGCAGTACTCGAGGTGCGGCCTCACCAGAGCCAAGTACAGGGGGACGATCACCTCCCTAGCCCTGCTGGCCACACTGTTTCTGATACAAGCCAGGATGCTGTTGGCCTTCTTGGCCGCCTGAGCACACTGCTGGCTCATATTCAGCCAACTATCAACCAACACTCCCAGCTCCTTCTCTGCCAGGCAGCTTTCCAACCACTCGTCTCCCAGCCTGCAGCGCTGCTTGCGGTGGTTGTGCCCGAAGTGCAGGATCTGGCACTTGGCCTTGTTGAACTTCATACAGTTGGCCTCAGCCCATCGGTCCAGCCTATCCAGATCCTCCTGCAGAGCCTCCCTACCTTGAGCAGATTGACACACGCACTTAACTTGATGTCATCTGCAACCTTACTGAGGGTGCACTCAATCCCCTCATCCAGATCATTGATAAAGATATTAAAGAGAACTGGCCCTAGTACTGAACCCTTGGGCATACCACTAGTGATCGGCCTCCAACTGGATCTAACTCCATTAACTATGACTCTGGGCCCAGCTATCCAGCCAGTTTTCCAGCTATTTTTTTTTTATCCAGGTAGTTTCACTCAGTGAAACATGTGTTATTAAAAGTAGAAAAGAATCAGCAAAACACTTCTTGTGCTTTAGAATCATCAGAAGTAGAGATAATCCTTTTTTCCTCCCCCCCCCCCTTTTTTTTTTTTTTCTTTAGTTGTTATTATTGTGTATTTACTTGTTATTATTGTATATTTATATTGGTCAACTTTCAAGATCAGATCCCAGGAAAGATTCCAGGAGAGTCACCTGACTAATTAGTATTATCATAGAATCATAGAATCATAGAATATCCTGAGTTGGAAGGGACCCTTAAGGATCATCAAGTCCAACTCTTGACACCGCACAGGTCTACCCAAAAGTTCAGACCATGTGACTAAGTGCACAGTCCAATCTCTTCTTAAATTCAGACAGGCTCGGTGCAGTGACCACTTCCCTGGGGAGCCTGTTCCAGTGTGCAACCACCCTCTCTGTGAAGAACCCCCTCCTGACGTCCAGCCTAAATTTCCCCTGCCTCAGCTTAACCCCGTTCCTGCGGGTCCTGTCACTAGTGTTAATGGAGAAAAGGTCTCCTGCCTCTTGACAACCCCTTACGAGGAAGTTGTAGACTGCGATGAGGTCTCCCCTCAGCCTCCTCTTCTCTAGGCTGAACAGGCCCAGTGACCTCAGCCGTTCCTCATACGTCTTCCCCTCCAGGCCTTTCACCATCTTCGTAGCCCTCCTCTGGACACTCTCCAACAGTTTCATGTCCTTTTTATACTGTGGTGCCCAGAACTGCACACAGTACTCGAGGTGAGGCCGCACCAGCGCAGAGTAGAGCGGGACAATCACCTCCCTTGACCTACTAGCGATGCCGTTCTTGATGCACCCCAGGATACGATTGGCCCTCCTGGCTGCCAGGGCACACTGCTGGCTCATATTCAACTTGCTGTCTACCACGACCCCCAGATCCCTCTCTTCTAGGCTGCTCTCCAGCGTCTCATCGCCCAGTCTGTACATGCAGCCAGGGTTTCCCCGTCCCAGGTGCAGGACCCGGCACTTGCTCTTATTGAACTTCATGCGGTTGGTGATCGCTCAGCTCTCCAACCTGTCCAGATCCCTCTGCAAGGCCTTTACGCCCTCATTTGAGTCCACAACTCCTCCAAGTTTGGTGTCATCAGCAAACTTGCTCAAAATACCCTCTATTCCTACATTGTGCATGATAACCAAGATGTGGAAAACAAGATGACAGCTGCTGAAAAGAACAGATACCAGGAAGAGAGAACATTTAGGAAGTGCAATAATGTAGCACCTACAATTAATACAAAGATGGAACAGAAATGAAAAAAATATTTTCCGATTCCCTGTGTTTTCATTTCCATGTCACCTTCCTACCACAGTGTTCACCATTAGCATGAGAAATGTTGGAATCACAGAATCACAGAATTTTCTAGGTTGGAAGAGACCTCAAGATCATCAAGTCCAACCTCTGACCTAACACTAACAGTCCCCACTAAACCATATCCCTAAGCTCTACATCTAAACGTCTTTTAAAGACCTCCAGGGATGGTGACTC
>NW_023302918.1:0-5101 GCF_011077185.1 Oxyura jamaicensis
TTACAAGAACACTATTGGCATCACAGAATCGTTGAATGATTTGGGTTGGAAGGGACTTTAAATCTCTTCTAATTCCAACAATCCTGCCATGAGCAGGGATACTACCCACTAGACCAAGTTGCCAAAGGCCTCATCCAACATGGCCTTCAACACTTCCAGGAATGCAGTATCCACAGCTTCTCTGAACAACCTGTTCCCATGCCTCACCACCCTCTGAGTAAAGAATTTCTTCCTTATATCTAAACTAAACCTACCCTCTTTTAGTTTAAAGCCATTACTCCTTGTCCTATCACTACACTTCCTGACAAAGAGTCTCTTCTGCTTTCCTGTAGGCCCCTTTTAGGCACCGAAGGCTGCTATAAGGTTTCCCCAGAGCCTTCTCTTCTTGAGACTGAACAACCCCAACTCTCAGCCTGTCTTTGTAGGAGAGGTGCTCCAGCCCTCTGATCATCTTCATGGCCTTCCTCTGAACTCTCTTTAATACGTCCATGTCTCTCTTGTGCTGGGGACCCGAGAGATGAACACAGTACTCCAAGTGGGGTCTCAGAGGAGCAGAGTAGAGGGGAAATCACCTCCCTCAGTCTGCTGGCCACAATTCATTTGATGCAGCCCAAGATACAGTTGGCTTTTGGGGCTGCAAGTGCACGTTGCCGGCTCATGCTGAGCTTCTCATCAACCAACACCCCTAAGTCCTTCTCCTCAGAGCTGCTCTTAACCCATTCTCCACCCAGCCTGTGTTTGTGCTTGGGATTGCCCCAGCCCTGGTGCAGGACATTGCATTTGGCTTTGTTGAACTTCATGAAGCTATCGCTAGCTGCAGGGCTACTTGTTCCATTGCTCAGTTACCCTCACAATAAAGAAGTGCTTTCTGACGTTCAGAGGGAACCTCTTTGTTTTATTGTATGCCTGTTAACTCTTATACAGTTTCTACGCACCACTAGGACCTGGATACATCCTCTTTTCACCCTCTCTTCAGGTGGGTGCAAATTACATAAATTTATATGCATTGATTATAAATCATTGAACTTTCTGTTTTTTAGGCTGAACCACACCAGATCTCTCAACCTTTTCTTATGAGAAGGATGCTCTAGTCCCTTCATCATCTTTGGCTGAACAGTAGCTCCATGCCTCTTTTGTACTGGGGGGCCCTGATCTGGACGCAATACTCCAGGTGTGATTTCACTGATGCTAAGTAAAAAAGCTGGATTACTCCCTAAACTTGCTGTCAATATATTTTGGCTAAAGCAGCCCAGGATACCCTTATTTATTTATTTATTTATTTATTTATTTATTTATTTTTACTGCAAAGGCTGCATTGCTGAACCTCTGATATACTGCTGATGCATGCTCAGGTTAGTGCTCTTTGGGACCCAGGCCTTTTTCTGCAAAGATGTTTTCCAACTGGTCAGCTCCCAGAATATACTGGTGCAGGTGGTTGTTTCACTACAGGCTGAGGATTTTGTCCTTCCCCTTGATGCTTATGAAGTTCCTGTCAGCCCATTTCTGCAGTATGTCAACGACCCTCTGGATGGCAGCACTACCTTCTGGTTTATCAGCTACTGCACTTAGTTTTTTGCCAGTGAACTTGCTGAGGATACACTTTACCTCATCATCTAGATCATTAAAGAAAACTTTTAACATTATTGGACCCAGTATTAACTCCTAGGTCACTGTTAATTATGGACCTCCTAAACTTTTTACCTTTCATCTGCTATTCAACTGCTGTTGCTACTTCTAATGTTATGTGATATCCCACTGCAGTGGGATATCCACTCCAGCCTGTGTTTGTGCTTGGGACTGACCCAGCCCTGGTGCAGGACATTGCATTTGGCTTTGTTGAACTTCATGAAGTTCTCACAGGACCATCCTTCAAACCTCTCTAGGTCACTCTGTATTACATCCCTTCCCTCAAGTATGTGAACCACACCAAACAGCTTGGTGCCATTGGTAAACTTGCTGAGGGTGCATTCAATCCCCCTGTCCATGTCCCAACAAAAATGTTAAACAGTGCTGGTCCCAATACCGACCCTGGAGGAACACCTCTCCTTACTGATCTCCACCTGGACTTTGAGCCACTGACTGCAACTCTTTTAGTGTGATCATCCAAACAATTCCTTACCCACTCAGTGGTCCATGCATCAAACCCATGTCTTCAATTTAGAGACAAAGATATCATGGGGAACAGTGTCAAATACTTTGCACATGCCCATATAGATGTCAGTTGCCATTCCCATATCCACCAATGCTGTAAACCCATCACAGAAAGTCACCAGATTTTTCAGGCATGATCAGTCTGCCCTTTGTGAAGCCATGTTAGCTGTCAAAAATCAAGTCCTTATTTTCCATGTGCCTTAACAGAGTTTCCAGAAGGATCTCTCTCATGGTCTTGCTGAGCACCAAGGTAAGCCTGGCTGGGCTGTAGTTCTCCAGGTCTTCCTTGTTTCCCTTTTTAACAATGGGAGTTACGCTTTCCCTTACCCCAAGAGACTGCAGTGTTCCCTCCTTGCCATTATGATCCTAAACTGCACCATTTAATCATCACTTCAGGCAAGGCTGCACTTGAACTTCACCTTCTCCACCTTCTCATCCCTTCTTATTGGCTCCTCAATCACTTTGAGAAGGAAGTTGTTATCAGTGCATTACAGGAACCTCCTGGATTGCCTGTGCTTTTATGTGCTGTCCCTGCAACAGATATCAGGGTGGTTGAAGTCCCCCATGAGGACCAGAGCTTGTGAATGTGAGTCAGCTCCTATCTCTTTATAGAGAGCCTCATCTGCTTGGTCTTTCTGATCAGTTGACCTTCAGCACATCCCCACGACAATATCCCCTGTCCCCGTCCTTCCTGTAATACTGACCCACAAGCTCTCTGTAAGCTCCGAATTCATTCCCAAGAAGAGCTACATGAACTCAAGTCTCTCATTGACATAGAGGACAACACCTTCCCCTCGACTCCCCTGCCTGTCCTTCCGCAAGAGCCTGTATCCTTCCATTCCAACACTCCAGTTACAGAAGGCATCCCACCCTGTCACTATAATGCCAATGAGGTCATATCCCTTCAGCATTTGTACATCTCTAACTTGTCTTGTTTACTGCCCATGCTACACCCATTAGCATAGAGATATTTGAGTTGCGCTCCTGTTGAAGCTGACTTACTGGCTGGAGTGGCTGGAATTCCTTTGTGCTGCTCTTCAGGTGGTTTCCTGCTGACCCATGACTCTTCTCCAGGCTCTGTGCATCTGTGTCTGCCACTGACATCAAACTGGTAAGAGTTTCATAGATTAAGGTCCCCCTTCCCCAGCAATTTTAGTTTAAATTTATTTGAAATCATTGCATCACTTTCTATTCCAAAAAATATTTTTAACACGTGTTTATTATTGGCAGTGAATATAAAATAGGAATCTTCAATCCTCTAATGACCTTCATATTGTGAAAGAGAAATAAAATGATAAGACTCTTCTTTCCCCCCCCCCCCCCCCCCAAAAAAAAAAAAAAAAAAAAAAAAGTTGTTGTTTAATGTGCAACTTAAACAGAATTGAAATAGATAAATCCAGGATTCTGGGATTCTGATTCCAGGAAATGAGGTATGGTTCCTTTCAAAATTGTGCAAATATGGGTACCAGGTATTTTCCTACAATCTGGCACACCTATGGATTTTCCATATCACTCTTTATATAATCTCTTATCAATATATTTGAATGTTTGCACAGTCCTCTAACTTCTAATTGGTTACATAATTAGCATTCTGCTAACATGACAAAATCCTCCTGTGCATGCATCCTCAGAGGGTTCTCTTGTTGGGCTAAGGCACCTCAATCTATGATTGGGCATGATTTTATAGTATTATAATGAGGATAGTTCACAGATGGTTCACAATATAATAGGCTTACTTTTGTTTTTCAGCCAATTATTTAAACAAGTTGATCAGAAGCACATTCAAGAACATATTTGTTTGTTTATTTGTTTGTTTTAGACCATGTTTAAGACCATTTTAAAAAATGGTCTTCCTGATTAGCAGCTCCTAAATTAATCATCCTTTAGACATCTCCAAGGCCTGGGTCATCTTGCCCTTTTCTCAAAGTACATATTATATTTCTTTCATTCAAAACAGAGATAACTATCTACTGGTATCATCTCCTCTCCCTGTTTTCTCGACCAACAGTGCAACAAGTCTTTTTGAGAGTCAATCAGCACATTATAAATTACTTAATCCCACCTCACCAACAGTGTAAATCTGATATTCAGAAACTTCTCTTCTGAGGATGAGAACTCAAATTATCAGATGGGTTGACAGGCCTGGACCTCTCTCCTTCCCAAGTAGGGGTGCCTCTTTGACATCTCCAACTTTATCTCCAACTAGGTTGGATGTTACCTGGGAAAATATTGATAACTGAAAGTTATCAAGTGAAAGTGGTGAACAATTGACTCCAGCTTGAGTACTGCAGTAAGTAAATTTACCAATGGCAATTACAGATGTGTTATATCTGTCTGTCACCTTAGGAAACTACTTATCTCTTCAACTTTGTGAAACTGTCTCAGTGAAATTCATTGGCAGGGCTCTGAAACAGGTAAGCATTGACTTTGATACTTGGCTACATAATCCTTTAGACATAAACCACTGACCAAGTCTGGGTCTAGGACCTGATCCATCTGCACCTAGGCTCCCCACAGAGGAGCTCAGAAAGCAAGGGGGTCCTTTCTGAAACATGTGACTCAGTGGGAAGGCCTCCCTCAGCCACTTGCTCTTAAATGACCATAACCACCTTTAACCTTGGCCAGACAAGTTCACATTTGCAGTCTTCTGAAGGAAGATTCATTCTCCCAGGCTGGAATACTCAAATTACAAAGGAAGGAAGAACCATTAAAACAAGGACAAGGTAATAGAACTGTGCCATCTCTTGCTGTTTTAAGCCTTTATAAGCCAATGGGAATCACAGTCCAAAGTACCCAACTATTATAATGTATTTTCTTAATGACAAGTAATAGCAAGTTACAATTAGTGTATTGGCTGTGGATGTGGTCTACCTTGACATCAGTAAGGCTTTTGACATCGTTCCCCACAACATTGTCCTCAGAAAACTGGCTGCTCGTGGCTTGGCCTGGC
>NW_023302919.1:0-6150 GCF_011077185.1 Oxyura jamaicensis
AACGGCTGTGTGGTGTTTAGCTGCCAGCCGGGTTAAACCACAACACCTGTTCAAATGATGAGCTTTTTCATTCTGTAGCTAGCATATTATTTAAAAAAGAATTAAAGACAAAAGTTCACCAAGTAAATACTGTAAACTTCCAATGTTGCATTTTGCATTTGACTAATTATATGGGGGGGGGAGAAGGGGGGGAAGAGAGATTGTGTATAAAATAAATAATCATATTAAAGCTGTAAAACTGCTAATTTTAAGTAATTTTAAGCACTGAAGATAGCAAGATTTAATGAAGAAATATTGCTTTCAGCGTGAGTTACTAGTATGACTAGTGCCAATTTCTAGTTTTGTTTATCATTAAAAAAAATGACAGTCTTCTTACATAGAGTCAATTCTCAGTTAGCAGTTAATCATCTGGATTAACAATAATGAGAATGTAGACATGTATTCTTATATAGATAACTGTATTCAGAGCCATAGACAAATGCTTTGAAGTTTTATCTTAGCTTAAGCCCTGCAGAGATGAAGATACAGAGGTGCCATCATTACTTTGTGGACTTTGGATTTATTTCACTTATCCATATCATCTACCCATCCATAAATACATAAATCATCACCTTTCACCTTTGATATCCTGTATAACTATCTAGAACAACCAAAATTAATAGATTGGCTACCATAAACTATGATAAAATTTTTCTACTATGAAAAAGATAAGTATTTCCAGGAGATAGTGAATCTCCCTCTCCCTCCCTCCCTCCCTCCCTCCCTCCCTCTCTCCCACTCTCACTCTCTTGCCATATTTATATATAGAGATTTTGCTTGAACTATCCTGGTTTTCCACATATTGTATTCATATATGGCTTTCAATATTCTGTTGGGCTTTTTATCTATCACAATTTCTCACTAACTTTGTGTGGATACATAGACTTTGGTTAAGATTTGTTCTTTTGTCTGTGTTTAGAAATGAGTGACCGATCCAATATTTGGGGAATTAAAAGGGTAGCATGGACCTTTGATCTAATACGGGATGACAAATGACCACACACTGCTGTCTATTCATTAGGAAAAAAAGTACAAGATGGTTCAGTAACTACCTTAGAATAGAAGGATGAAATGGATCCTCATATCTGTTCAAAGCATAAAAAAAAATAATAATGTGCCATTTCAAATACATTATAAAATAGAAATTCAGACTCAAAACAATATGAAACTGTTACGATTAATGCAGAAATGCCCCAAAGTATGTCTTTATTAATGTTAAATTTCCAGCGAATACTAAATGTTTTACAGTCTATGATAAGGAGCAAATAATCAAAATCCTCAAAAAAAGAATCCCAGATTTATACTAAAAATGTTTTGTTGTTACAGTTATCATACCACTGTCTCTAAATAGACAAAATATAAATGAAAAATTTATACATAGAGAAAGCTTTTGTTCTGATTTTGTTCTGATTACGCTACAGGCTTGGGCAGAGTGGTTAGAAAGCTGTACAGAGAGAAAGGATCCGGGACTGTTGTTTGACTTCTGAACATGAGCCGGCAGTGTGCCCAGGTGGCCAAGAAAGTGAACGGCACCCTGGCTTGTATCAGGAATAGTGTAGCCAGCAGCATCAGGGAGGTGATCATCCCCTTGTACTCAACTGTGGTGAGGCCGCACCTCAAGTACTGTGCTCAGTTTTGGGCCCTCACTGCAAGAAAGACATTGAGGCCCTGGTGCATGTCCAGAGAAAGGCTATGAAGCTGGCAAAGGGAATGTAACACAGGTCCTAAAAGGAGTGGCTGAGGGAACTGGGATTGTTTAGTCTGGAGAAGAGGAGGCTCGGGGGAGATTATATTGCTCTCTACAGCTACCTGAAAGGAAGTTGTGGGGAGCTGGGGATGGGCTTCTTCTTGCAGATAACCAGCAATAGGACTAAAGGGAATGGCCTCAAGCTGTGCCAGAGTGGGTTTAGATTAGAAATGAGGAGACATTTCTTCTCTGAAAGAGTAGTCAGACATTGCAATGTGTTGCCCAGGGAGGTGGTGGAGTCACTGTCCCTGGGGATGTTTAAGGAAAGGTTGGACATGGTGCTTAGGGACATGGTCTAGTGGGTGATATTGGTGGTGGGAGTATGGTTCAACCAGACAATCTTGAAGGCCTTTTCCAAACTTAATGATTCTATGATTCTGGGTGTGTACCACTAAAAATAATGTTGGCTGCAAAACAAACCCCAGCTCCCAGTTCAAAACTTCTTTTGATATTATTGACATCTACAGTAGGAAGCAAAGACTATATAGGGAATAAGGGAATATAAGGGAATATAGGGTCTAAGTGTGAGAAAGGCCAATTAATTTGTGTGGAAGAGGAATGACATAGTCAGGACATAGAATCATAGATTTTAAAACACCTGGTGAATGGCTGTGAAATGGTGACGATGCCTGATTTAAATGGCCCACCTCTGCTCCTGACTCTATCAGTGTCTTGTCATAAGCCCTCGAGGACTGCCAGGTACTGGCAGCTCCCTCAGCTGCCTCGAGTGGCCTCGATGCAGAAAAGCGCCTGCCTGCTGCGATCCTCTGCTCCACAGAAGCATGCAACTGCCTTGGAACTGATTGCCTGTGAAGAGTACTGATACTTGGAAGTCATATTTGCAGAAATCCACATCTATACTCCTAGAGTATCTGGGGTGAGGGTGGGGGTAAGGGGGGAAGCATGTTGAAAAAAGCTCAAAATAATTACAGAAACAAAAGCTTAATAATTGTTACTCATAGTAAGTTTAGAGGTTTCTCAACAACTTTTACTAACACAATATGGGATTCCATCTTACTCATTTATTTTTACCTTTTATTGTTAGATACAAAATTCTAAACATGGAGCTCTATCAATGTTATCTAAACAATTTTTGACAAAGATGCTAGTGTCAAGTTTCTCTTATTTGTACACCACAATATAACATATAACACTGTCAGTTAATTTCACAGCATAATTTCAGAACAGAACCTCTCAGCTGGCGAAAGTCTTTAGAAATAGGTGCCTGAAATTAGGCACACAAATAAGTCTTATCTTCATAAATGTTGTGATACTCCTACAGCTCCTCTCAAGAGCAAGAGGAAATTTTACATGCCCTAACAGACATTTCTGTGTTAAGGCAATTTTATTTCTAATGAGAGGTAGTTAGAAGTTTATTAAACCTTGAAGCAAGAAGGCTTTGTATTTTGCTTATTTATTTGATGGCTTTGTAGAACATTTAACTGTAAAGGTTATTATCTATAAAATATTATTATCTATATGAAAGTCTAATCCTTCCTTTGAGTTCTGCTTTTTTTTTTTTTTTGGCACATTTAGTATCTCAATAAATCAGATATACTTGTCGAAACAATGAAATATGAAGAATTAAAAGGCTAGTGCCTTTTGTATGCTGTAATGTATTAAGAGTGCCTGTACACAATGCTAGAAGAATGAGAACAAGCACAAAGAACTTAAAAAAATAGTAATAAATGTTGCTAAATGATGGTGGTTGTGATCTCATGGGCATAACTGAATCGTGCTGAGACGATTCCTACAACTACAATGTCAATAGAGATTAGTACAATCTCTCTAAAAAATAAAATAAAACAAATCCTAGCAAACTACCGATTAGAAGTGATAAGTGCCAGGGTAAATATCAATTAAATTGGTTACAAAGACTGGAAGCAAAAAAGAAATGTCAGTGTGTGGCTGATATAGATAATAAGAAAATAAGAAAAAGAAAACAAGGTCTGTTCAAACTAATGTTTGCATTCTCAAAGACCCAGGATATTTTTGATACTTCAGAACAAATTTATTTAGGGCATTAAATATGGAAAGCCTTGACAAATGAAAAAAACTCTAAAGTATATTTTTTAAAAATAAAAATGTCTTGCATCTGTGTGTGCACATTATTCAAACATCTGAAACTTGCTTCAGTGAAAGTGAAAATTAACAGTACTATTAAGAATATTTTTCTTAATTAAGGCATAAAAAAAATCAAAGGCTGTTAGGAATAATATTAAAATCCACCAGAGCAGAATAAGTCATAATGATAAAGAAAGAAAGAAACAAACAAACAAAAAACTGATGTTTGCAGAAAAGAGAATGAAGAACAGGGTCCAGTGAATATGCTTTAAAAAATGGCTGTTGCTGGACTTTAATCAAATGAAAATAAATATTTGTAAAGAAGCAGGAAACCACAAAAGAATAATAAAGAATCATAGTGCCAGGAAAGATTTCAGCACTTTTTATTATTATTATTATTTTTTCCAACTTTTTTTTTTCATAAAAAGTTTTCTGAATTTTAAATATAAAGAAAGCACAATGAAGGTTTCACTTATCTGTTGTAAGATTTACCTTTCCTGAATCAGTCTCTTTGAAAAAGAATGTATCTTAAAAAATAATTTTGATCATATTTTTAAAATACAACAGCAGATCTCAACAAGTAATTAATTTTCCATGTGTAATTGAAAATTATACCTAGCCACTGCTTTTTAGAATATAATTCTTTATTATTCAAGTAGAATTTTCCTTGATTCAGAAACATTAAAATTACCGTTTACATTGTGACCAATTTATGAAAAGGCCCAAGATCATTAAAATCATAGAACTAGCCTGTGAATAGTGATCATTTTCTATTTTATCACTTCCCAGAATCTTAATACCACTATACATTAAACTAATAATTATACATTTCCTTCAGATCATTAACAAGCACAAGAATTACAAACGTTGAAATGCAGTGTTTTTTTTTTTGTTGTTGTTGTTTTTTTGTTTGTTTTTCTCAATCTGTTATTGAGAAATTATAACTATTTATTTATTTATTTATACGAAAACATGGTCTTCTCTGTCATGGAAAAATAATAAGTTTTTAAATATTTAAATCAATATTTGCTGCTGTCCTAATAAGATCAGATAAATATTTGAGTAAAGCAAGAAAAAATAAGTTATATACATATTTACCAGCATATATGTCACAGGAAATGATCATATATCTAGCAAAAGATAAAAAAAAAAAAAAAGGAAAAATTGTGGAAAAACAATTACTTGATTTTGATTTGTTGTGGTTTAGCCTGGCCAGCAGCTAAACACCATACAGCCATTCGCTCACCCTCCCCCCTCCCTCCCTGGGATGGGAGAGAGAAACAGGAAAGTGAAGCCTGTGAGTTGAGATAAAGACAGTTTATTAAGATAGGAAATAATGATAGCAATAATAATAATAATAATTGTAGTGTACAAAACAAGTGATGCACAATGCAATTGCTCACCACCCACTCACCGATGCCCAGCCCAACCCCTAGCAGCCGCCCCCCCCACCCCAGCTAGCCTATATATTGTTAAGCATGATGTCAGATGGTATGGAATACCCCTTTGGCCAGTTTGGGTCAGCTGTCCTGGGTCTGTCCCCTCCCAGCTCTTGCTGCACCCCCAGCCTGCCCGCTGGCAGAACAGAGCGAGAAGCTGAAAAGTCCTTGGCTTAGTGTAAGCATTGCTCTGCAACAATTAAAACATCAGCATGTTATCAGTGCTCTTCTCAACCTAATCCAAAACAGCACCCTACCAGCTACTAGGAAGAAAAAATAACTTTCCTAAGTGAAATCAGCTCATGGTTAAAAAATAAAAAAACATAATAAAAAAAAGAAACATCAGTGCCCACAAATGTAGGCAACTATAAAACAGAATTAATATTCAAGATTCTGTTCAGTTAAAGATTTCTACATTGTTATTATGGTTCCAGTTTGGGAAATGTAATTCTCCTGTGAGGCATTCTGAGCAGTCTGCCACAGGGTGAAATGTAAAGTCCTCAAAAATGACCTCAATAGATTTGAGGAAAGGAAATCTTTTTGTTTATGATTATTTAGGACCTAGCTCATATTCCTGAAATTGTTTTCCTCTCCAAAATGAAATGCATTTGATGATACAGAGAATAAACAAATTTGCAGTCCCTCTGGCTAAACTTATTCCTTCATGTGGTGCAGCTATTATTAACAGTATCAAAAAAGGATGAAGAATATATTAATTGATTCATCTGGCCTATTATCAGAAATGTGCTCCTTTTCTTCTTTTTTCCTTTCCTTCTTTATTGCTTTTCCTTTCCTTTCCTTTCCTTTCCTTTCCTTTCCTTTCCTTTCCTTTCCTTTCCTTTCCTTTCCTTTCCTTTCCTT
>NW_023302920.1:0-8344 GCF_011077185.1 Oxyura jamaicensis
CTTTACTTGTTTTGTTTTGTTATTCCCTTCCCCCCTCCCTCTTCCCCTTTCCCTTTTTTTCCCTTTAGTTGATTTGTTTAATTAATAATAATATTTCCTTAATATTTTTTTTTCTCTTTAATTAAATTATCCTTATCTCAACCCGTGAGTTGTTCTTTCCTTTACTTCTTCCCCTCTCATCTGAGGAGGGGGAGTGAGAGAGCGGTTGTGGTGTTCAGCTGCCTAGCACGGTAAAACCACCACAATGTCACAGAACTTGCTATCTGAAAAAGACTGAGAGATTGATAAAGGACATTCACACATTCTTCATCAGCAGGTGGAGTTCAGATGACAGTTATCTGACAGTCCTTAAAATGAATCTAGCTGCCTGTATTTAGTTAACTGCACTGCAGTTTGCATATGTTTGTATGTATATGTCTGTGAGGATGTTTCTTTGTAGACACTGAGGATTAAATTCTTCAGCATCATTGCCATCAGCTGCATCTCCAGAAGCAACTGTGTCTCCAAGACAGGTATTGTATAAGATCCAGAAGTTCTTCCAGACTGTGCAGGTGTGGCACCATATGCAATTAAAACCTGTTCTAATTTGGTATAGTCAGCAGCATATAGGGATCAGCAGCTAGAGGTAATGCTCAATTGACAAAATGTAGCCATTGAGAATTGGATCTACTTCTGGTAGCTGAGATATCTGCATGGGCCAGGCAGGTATGACGCAAAATCTGTAGAAGAGCTGAAGTTTACCGGACTGGCATAAAATCCCAGAATTGTTCAGGCAGGAATAGACTTCAGGAGGTCTCTAGTCCAAACTCCTGCACAGAGTCAGCTATGAGGCTAGGCCAGATTGCTTACCTCAATGGGATCTTGAAAATTTTAAGTGTGAGTGTCCTGGTTTCAGCTGGGATAGAGTTAATTTTCTTCAGAGTGGCTGGTATGTGCTATGATTTTGATTTAGGAGAATAACACACTCATGGTACACTATTTTAGTTGTTGCAGAGCAATGCTTACACTCATCCAAAGACTTTTCAGTTTCTCACACTGTGAGGAGGCTGGGGATACACAAGGAGCTGAGAGGGGACAGAGCCAGGACAGCTGACCCAAACTGGCCAGAAGGGTATGACATACCACATGGTGTCATATGGGGCAATAAAACTGGGAGAGGGTGGGACCACTGCTCTGGGACTGGCTGGGCATTGGTTGGTGGATAGTGAGCAATTTCATTGTTCATCACTTGTTTTTATGTTTATAAGTATATAATTATTATTATTTTCCCTTCCAGTTCTCTACCCCATCTCACTTGGGGCAGGAGGTGAGGGGGTGGCTGGCAGGTAGGGAGTGAGCGAATGGCTGTGCAGTGTTTAGCTGCCTGAAGGGAGAAACTGCTACAGTGATGCATAGCATTTCAAATGCTACTAGATATGTCCATACAGGCAAGTGAATTCAACATTTAACATTTACAATTTCTTGGAAATACAGTACAATGTTCTTTCATCTGTATTCATTGAGTATCTGTATTCAGTAACTACACTACTAATAGCTAGTAACTATAGTAACTATAGTAACTATACTACTAATAGCTTTTACACCAATTACAAAGACAGTCACGTTATCTGGATTATTAATCCTTATTTTTTCCAATAATACAGCAAATCAATAAATGAAAAACTTACACAAGCATTTGTTTGTTTGATTGTGGTTTTTATTTTATTTTATTTTATTAGAAATAAGGGATGTTCCTGGAAAGTGAAATACATAAAATACTGTATAATGGTGTTATGTGACAGTGTTATGTGACTGCATGTTTAGGATACTTACAAAGAGATGCCTTCTGGATTCTATCAGATCCAGAAATGTTGGAAACCGTTAAAATAAATAAGGCTGTAGCCTACAAGAGAATACTTTTCTTCAGTGACTTCAGTCAGACATTGTAGTCTTAAGGAATGGTGAAATAATCTAAAAGTTTCTTGGAGTCTTTTCAAAATCAGTTAAATATTTACTTTCCTGGCACTCTTCCTGCAAAAAGGATCCTGCAAAAGCCTATATTCCACACTGAAGTCATATACTTATGACATCAGTTTTGTGTTATCTCATTGCATAATATTGCTTTCCTAGGAATATGACATTTTTTATTTATGATCTTGTCATTCACAGATACTGGCTGACCTAGAAAACCATGCACTTTTTAAGAATGACCTAGAATGCCAGAAACTTATTCTGGAAGCCATGAAATACCATCTTTTACCAGAGAGAAGAACTCTCATGCAAAGTCCAAGAACTAAACCTAGGAAGTCTACAGTTGGCACACTTTATGCCGTTGGAGGAATGGATAACAACAAAGGTATTAGATACTCATTTATAAACGTTACATTTTGTATTTTCTTCTTTAGAAGATAATGAATATTTAATAGGGATGCATATATAAGTCAATCAAGAGTTGCTGCCAAGACCCAGGTCTACCTAGAAAAGCTGCCAAGACTTTTGGTTCAAATAAAATCTAATGATATTCTAAGAAAATTGTAATGCTGTTAGAGAACAGAAACTGAGTTTTGAGTTCATTCTTTGTTCAAAATTATTAGGATTTCCAAGAAGAATTTATACAAGATATGTTTAGTGAGATTAATTTACTTTTGTTTTAGCTTTCTAGAAATTCTGTTTCATTTATAAGTCAAATGTGTAGGCACCTTTTCTAATCAATAATAATAATAAAAAGTCAGTTTTATGTGCAGTGTATTCCATCCTTAAATAGTTGTCTGAAATCTTATGGATGAATCATGTTCTTCCAATGCCAAAAAATATTTATTTATAGAAAAAATCCAGACAACTAGCTTTAACTAGATTATGACTTTCTCAACAGCTAAAGGGGGGTAAAATTATCGCATTTCACTAGTTTAAAAAGTGGGAAGCAATAGAAATGTTATCAAAGTATTTTGTCTTTATTTGTTTTGAATAGGAATTATGATGATGTGCTTTTATATCTGGCAAAGAAATCCAATCCACTGATTAGCTGAATAAAATAAAATACTTGAAATAAAACAAAGCTATATGATTAGCCTATATATTTGGAAAGGTTCTATTAGATTTCCTTGAAATTTACTAACAACCCCACAGTATCTTACATTTGTTGTCAATATCCAGAGTGAATAATATGACTTCAGAAGCATACGTTCTGATCTAAAATAAAGTGTTATCAAATAATGGGAAAGATGTATGACATCTCTGCTTGTGTGTAAAAAAAAATGTTGGGAGAATAGAAAAATGTTGAGAAAAGAACCAATACTTATATATATATATCCACAGATTATTTTTGACCTTTAAAAGTTTATAAATGTTTGTGCAGCTAAATGTTAGACATGCCTTCTTTCTTTAAATCATAAAATACCAGAAATAGAATTTTCCTCTTATTTAGGACAAATGTCTATGAACACCTTAAGTATTCAGGTACTGGGAATGACCATAAACCCAGTTTAGGTGCAGCTGTATTTCTTTCAGGTTACTGTAGAGATCTGTTTCTGGTTCATATAGAAAATCAAATATAAAAATATTTAGGAAGACAGCAGAAGTTCAGTATCCATCGCAGAATCACAATCTGTTTTGCAGATTCAGATCAGGCAAGTGATCTGAAATGGTTTATTTCTGTAGCTGGAGGTGAGAACACAGCACAACAGAGGTTCAGTCCTCTGTTGATATGAACTCTGATTTGAAACAGAAGTACTAGATCTTATATACATTTACAGCAGATAAAAAAATGCTTTGAGAAGGGGCCGATATAGTAGAGCTGCATCTGCACAGAAGACTGTTAGGGTGTAATGTGATACGGGTTGAGATAGCTCAGCAGCTATGCAACATTGAATTGTATCTGTTTTGCTCATCCCTCTCTCGCATGTGATGCTGCCATGTCTATGACTAAATTTTAGGCCCCATGAGTCTTGATTCCCACATCTGTTCAGAAAATCTGAGCACTGGTTGCATGTTTTAAAGAATTAATGTGAGTTCATAAAGCACCCCTCTATCTTTAGGTCATGGTACGATACTAATGCTCTATTATCTGTCCTCACTAATGTGTTTTTTTTGTTTGTTTGTTTGTTTGTTTTTTTCTCTACAACTTTTTCTGTTGAAATGCTGACTTGGATTACTATTGTTCACAATGATTTATTTTAAATGCTTATTGGTATTTGCTACTAAATATGAAACTGTTACATATAAGATGGAGATGAGCTAAGCAAATTAGCAATTTAGTAGGTAGTGTATAAAGCAGTGGATAAGTGCTGGTATTGTGAAAGTATTTGAAGTTTATATGGCCCATTATATAAAAAGTAGCATACCATGCTAAAGTAAGTTTGTTTTGAAATCTCTTCTGTAATTATTCTCCTTTCAATGAAAAAAAAAAAGAAGTGATAATTAAACTCCAGCAGATGGTGACTGGAATTGTGCTTGATGCGAAAAGTTAATGCAGCATAGTACTAACTGGGTAGAATTAAATGGGACAAGGTTAGATAATTTCATATTTTTAATTCCCTAAATTCCCCAAACCTCATTTCAGTTTCTGTTTCCATCCACTGTTGATTACTTATTCATTTAATTTAAAAGACACACACATATATATGAAACAAAGAATGAAATTGTCTCCATGTGGTTGCATCAACAGAATGAGATGGATAAGATAAAAGCTTCTGACAATATTCTCTTCGCCTTACCCATTTATATAGTCATACTAACTCTTGTAGTTTGAATTAGCAGGATTTAATCATCTGGTAGTAGACAAAAGCTGTCTAGATGCACATATGAAGAAGGACGATAGACTAAAATAAATGAGTAAATTCATGAAGTGACAATTAATAATTTTTAAGAATGGAAAAACACTGACTTTTTACATCAGTCTAGGAATCCCAGGTGCAGAACAAAAGCTGTGTGGTAAAACACAATCTTTACAATCTATGGTGGTTAGTACAATGGAAAATTAAGACTTCCACAGCAAGAGGAGATCGGTATAAACAATTAAACAGTGTTGTATTGATATCAGATTGATCTCTAATGAGGTGTTCCAACCTATCCCATTTTCCAGCAGATACAATAGTAAGGGAAAAGGAGAATGCTTTGAAAAAGAATACAGAAGAAAGAGTCAGTATACCAGTATTTTCTATCCAAAAATACTGGTATATATTGCTTTTGGAATCAAAGTCCTAGATCAGTTCATTATTTACTGAACCACAGTCTTTAAGTACAATACAAGGAGAGAAGAAACTAAGAAAATACTCGAGCAAGAATGTCTTCGATTAAAATGTGACGGGTCATTAACAGAGAGGTCAAAGTTGATTTACTGAAACAATGATATTAAATGTGTATCTTTCTTTAATCTTGTGATTAGATACAAAATCTATTGGGAAAATTGCTCTGAGGGTAATAGGTGAAGTTCATCATTAGTCTGTATCATATAATCTATACATATTAAAAGTCCTTTCATTGTTATATGGTTTTCTTTAAGAAAGATTTTTGCGTTCACTACAGCAGTAATAAAAAGTGAATATTTTGAAATGTGAAATTGTGATTTCTAGTCACTGCTGCTTAAAATCCAATTTTGCACATTTTGTCTTTTTTGTAATAATACTTTCAATCATTTGTAATAATACTTTTTCTTTACAACTGTGTTTTCTCAAATGTTGTTCATTACTTTTATATTTTAATTACAGAGGAATGTTATTTAACATTGCTCCTTGAAGATACTCTTTCTGTCTGTTATATTCTATTTTTTTCTATTTTTTTTGTTTTGTTTTTAATTTTTATCAAGCTTTTATCAAGCTCCTCACAACACACTTTGCTTGCACCTTTTTTATTTTAATTTTATTTTTTTTTCATTCTCATAGAGGCACACTTATTAAATACAGAAAGAAATATTGTTCAACTTACTGATGTTCTCAATCCTTTAGGAGTCTACTGCAAATACTGTAAATTAAGGCAGAAATAGAGAAAGCATCTTTCCTCTTAGTTCATTCTTGCTGGGCTGTAAAATTCATGCCTGAGATGCCCGTAACTTAAAAATCTATCTCCTTCATTTTGAGTTTAGGGGGAATTCATAAATAAATAAATAAATAAAATAAAATCCATCAAAATTGTTTCAAAGCATTTTGAAAGTTTTGGAAATTACTCACTTCACTCAGCCCCATCCCCCAGCAGCAGGTTTTGAGAATGCACAATGCTCCATCCCCCAGGGGCTGTAGGCTGAAGACCCTCTCCTGCTCCTGGAGCTGGTGCAGAGACCCCACTGGTTGCAGCAGCTGCCACCACAGGGCAGGGCACAGACACCAGCCTGACACCAGGAACTGGCGCTAGATTTCACTCAAACACAGAGGTCTCACCAGGAGCTGGCACTGAGCCCTTGCAGTGCTGACACTTGGGGTAGGGAGCAAGATTACTCAGAGAGAATATTAGGAAAGGATTTAGTAAGAAGGTAGGACAGACTGTGGTGATAAGAAGCAGACTCAGACAGTCAAGCCAGACCAGCCTTATCGTACACGTGATAGTCCCTTTCATACGCCTTTCTGTCTGTTTCTCTTTTGTCCCTCCTTGCTCTCCTTCCCCTGCACTGTCCCCGATTTCCCCCTCATCAGCTGACACAGTCCCACTAACTCTGCCACAACATCTTGGACACTTACGTTGGCATCTTTGTCAATTTCAATGTCTTGGTTTGCTTCCAGTTTCTTGATAGCCCATGAGTTACTGTGACTGGCCAGGTATGTTTCTTGTCTTAGTCTCTGTTACGTTTGTCTGTCAAGTTTGTGTCTTTGACTATTTTTATTTGAATATCCAACACAGAGTATTCTATGATTCTGTGATTCTTTGATTCTTTTTCCACACACCCTGTGGTGGTTTTACTCGGGTGGGCGTCCGAGCTCCACCACAACTGCTCTCTCACTACCCCTCCTCAAAGAGGAATGGGGAGAAAATACGATGAAAAGGGCTCAAGGGTTGAGATAAGGACAGGGAGATCACGCAGTAATTATTGTGATGAGCAAAACAGACTCAGCATAGGGAGATAGTAAGATTTATTGCCTATTACTAACAAGCTAGAGAAGTGAGAAACAAAGGAAATAAAACAAAACCACCTTTCCCCCATCCACCCTCTTCCACCTCCTCCCCCTGAGTGGCGCAGGGAAATGGGGGAATGGGGATTTTGGTCAGTCTATAGAACTTTGTCTCTGCCGCTACTTCTCTGTCACTCGCTTTCCCTGCTCCAGTGTGGGGTCCCTCCCACGGGATGCAGTCCTTGCTAAACTGATATGGCGTGGGCTTCCCACAGGCAGCGGCTCTTCAAGTACTGCTCCAGATATGGGTCCGTATCACAGGGTCCATCCCTCAGGAGCAAACTGCTCCAACCTGGATCCCCCATGGGCAGCAGCTCCTGCCAGGTCACCTGCTCCTGCGTGGTCTCCTCTCCATGGGCTGCAGGTCCGGCCCGGAATCTGCTCCAGCAGGGGTCTTCCACAGGCCGCAGTCTCCGTCAGTGCAGGTCCACCTGCTCCACCATGGTCTCCTCCACAGGCTGCAGCGTGGAACCCTGCTCCACCGTGGTACTCCATGGGCTGCAGGGGGACATCCTGCTTCACCATGGTCCTCACCACAGGCCGCAGGGGACTTCTGCTCCGGCACCTGGAGCACCTCTCCCCCTCCTTCTTCACTGACCTTGGTGCCTGCAAGGCTGTTCCTCACTCCTCTCACTCTCCCAGCTGCTGTGTGTAGCAGTGTTTTTTTTTTTTTTTTTTTTTTTTCCTGTCTTAAATATGCTCTCACAGAGGTGCAAAGCAACATCACTTATTGGCTCAGCTCTGGTCAGCAGTGGGGCAGCTTCTAGATCCTTCTCACAAAAGCGACACCTATGGCCCCCTGCTACCAAAACCTTGCCATGTAAACCCACTACACGCCCTTAGAAAAAACATTTGAGAGAAAGAATGATAATTGTACACAGGAATGAATAATACTTGAGAAATGCCATGATCACTGTCTTAGAAAATAGTTAATTAAAAAAAAATAAAAAAGAAAAATTAAAGATAATTTTGCAAATAACCACAGAATTCTT
The DNA here is from genome assembly GCF_011077185.1 of Oxyura jamaicensis. Lineage (NCBI taxonomy): Eukaryota > Metazoa > Chordata > Aves > Anseriformes > Anatidae > Oxyura > Oxyura jamaicensis. The sequence goes on from NW_023302920.1 coordinate 8,069, forward strand.
TATTTAATGTAATGAATATTCAAAATCCCTTGTGATTAAATTAATATAATTATTAATGACAGGGGATATTAATATCATTATTAATATGGGGGTAAAAGAAGATGGACTATGTATCTAGTTTGACTATACAGTGTTTAGCCAGAAGGTATGCTGTCCACTTACTATTGAGAAAGAGAAAGAAAGAGAAAGAAAGAAAAGAAAGAAAGAAAGAAAGAAAGAAAGAAAGAAAGAAAGAAAGAAAGAAAGAAAGAAAGAAAGAAAGAAAGAAAGAAAGGA
>NW_023302921.1:0-1225 GCF_011077185.1 Oxyura jamaicensis
TGATCTTGAGGTCTCTTCCAACCTAGAAATTCTGTGATTCTGTGATATTGAAAATGTATTATTCTACTGCATTTTGGGAGTCATTACCAGTTCTTACAAGAACAAAGGCTCTTAGATTCAAGTTTCCACTTCAAAATAAAGCTATCAGAGTAAAAGTCCCCACACTATTTTTCAATTAATGAAGACAAACGTTTCCTGGGGGAAAAAAAAAAGTAATCAATCTCTTGCTGTGTGATGGAAACCAAGACAAAGAATGCAAATGTTGCATAACAGCTATTATATGACACCTATATCTGTAATGCTTCTTGATTACCTACTTCATGTTCTGAAAATAATCATTTAACTTTCACCAGTTTTATTACTAAAACAAAGTGAAAAAGTGTGAGGAATTGCACTATTCCTCTCAGGCATTCTGGAAATGTCAATAAGGCAGTGAAAATGAAATGGAACTACAGCTACTACTACTACTATTATTATTATTATTAATTATTATTATTAGACAATACAGCTAAGTCACTCCTCATACTACAAAACTGAGTATTTTAGCAAATCTGTTAATAAAGTTTGAAAAATTCCCAAGATTAACTGTTTCAGAGAGCCTTCATTATACTAGCTGATTGTGAGGCCTATTTACCAGTATTTCCAGAGACTTGTTTAATCTTTTCCAGTTTGTAACTGAATTTCATTGTATTCTTACATAGGAGAACAGATATCATTTCAGGTTTTTGTTTGTTTGTTTGTTTGTTTGTTTTTGTTTTTCTTATTAAGGAGTAAGTAGGTACAAAATCTTGAGAAACTAAAGTTTAACAGTGTAACAGATGAAGGACAACACAACTTGATAATCTATGATCTGACAAATGTAAATTCTATCCTGAAGCAACAAAACATATTGTCTCTCATAACTTTCAGAAGAACAATTTTCTTGATGGCTCCCTGACCTGCATTTTGAATCTCCTACTCTTTTGAAATACACTGAATGAAAGGTGGAAAATATCTGATAATTCACTACTATGGGGCAGGTAGAAAACAGATAATTCTATAGAGACTTGTTATTACAGTTGGATAAATACACTCTGTGTGCAAAAAGCTGAATAACTTACAAGGCAGTGCATCTCTGTATGACCTTTCTTTCTTTTCCTTCCTTCCTTCCTTCCTTCCTTCCTTCCTTCCTTCCTCTTTCTTTCTTTCTTTCTTTCTTTCTTTCTTTCTTTCTTTCTTTCTTTCT
>NW_023302922.1:0-1244 GCF_011077185.1 Oxyura jamaicensis
TCTCTGCTGCTCCTTGTTTCTCACTTTTTTTTTTTTTTTTTTTTTTTCATATGCTCATGTGTGGATCCTCCATCGACTACAGTCTCTTCAGAGGTGTACTTACTCTACTGGGAAGAACGTCCTGTTCTGACTTTGTTGTTCTCTCTGCTATTCCTACTGTTGTTACCTCTTTACTCTTTCTGACATTTTTGCTCTTAATTTTTTTTGCTCATTTTTTTTTTTAAAACCTTTTGCTCATCTTTTCAGAGAGGAACCACCAGCTTAGATGAGGGGTTCAGCTGTGTTTTGTGGTGAACCATCTGGAACCAGCTGTGTCCAGAAAGCTCCTTGTCTCCTCCTAAAGAAGGTATCACTGCAATCCCTTTCTACCAAAGCCTTTCCATTTGCACTCAATGCATCCTGTCAAATTATAAGGGTGGACTATGATGTCCATATTTTAAAAAGGATCAAAAAACACAGTGGACAACTACAGTCCCAGTAGTTTGATCTCAGTGGGAGGTCACAGTAGAACAAATTATGAAGGAAGCAATAATTTAAAAAATTGAGATAAATAGAAAATTGATAAATTGAAGGAAGAGGTTATCAAAGAGATTGTGTCAGGATGATATATATATATTTAAATGACATACTAGACAAATGAGTTGTAGTTGATCTAATCTATATTGATTTCCTTATAACACAATACGTTGCCCCATGGGAAATTTTCACTTAAAATGGTGGTTACTTTAACAACTATAACATGAATAAATTATTGCTGTGTGGTAGGGAGGTTACTACTGGAGCACTCAGTAGATTTATTTTGTAGCTAATCTTTAATACCTTGCTTAAAGACAGTGATATAATTTATGGTAGTGAATTTTTATGATGACAGAAAGTCATGAAACTTAGAAAGCAATAGGAGTCTCCTGGGAAGAATGATATGACCTTAGAAACTAACTAACTAACTAACTAAATAAATAAATAAATGCATTGATAGCATGAAGTACAGCACATCTGGGGAATTAAAACCATACGCCTGTTAATAGGTTCTGCTAAAATTCTACCAGCTGGATGAAAAAGCACATGAAGGATTTTGCTACACTGATGGATTGATGGGTCACTGATCTGAAATCAAAAAACGTTAACTTGATAAGTATCAGAAAAAAAAAAAAAAAAAATGATAAAGGAAAATTCAATATTATTATTCAGTAGTTATGGAGTCAGTATCTTAACTATCAAGTTTCTGTTTTGACAAGTTTACTTCT
>NW_023302923.1:0-3425 GCF_011077185.1 Oxyura jamaicensis
ACATAGCAACTATTGTCACCATTACCTAGCGGTTGTTGTCCTTGTTACCTAGCGACTGTTGTCATCGTTATGCAGCGATGGCTGTCACAAAGCACCCAGCGTCACCGCTGGCGCACACCTGACAGCCGGACAGGTCCCTTGACCTTCAGCGCCGGGGGCCTCTGTGTCTTGTGCCCCGCACACCTGTGAGACCCTGGCCCCTGGTGGGGCCTTGTATACCAGTGGGACCCTGTACACCAGTGGGACCCTGTATCCCCATGGGACCCTGCACCCTTTTGGGACCCTGGGCCCTCATGGCATCCCGTGCCCTCATGGGACCCTGTACACCAGTGGGACCCCGTATACCAGTGGGACCCTGCATCTCTGTGGGACCCTGTGCCCCCATGAGACCCCGTACACCAGTGCGACCCCGCACACCAGGGGGACCCTGCATCCCCATGAGACCCTGCACCCTTGTGGGACTTTGTGCCCCGATGGGACCCTGCACACCAGTGGGACCCAGTGCTCCAGTGGGTTCCTGTCCCCCATCAGGACCCCATCCTCCATCAGGTCCCTGCAGCCTGGTAGGGCCCTGGTCCCTGGCTGGAGCCCGTCCCCTGGCCAGGCGCTGCTGCTGGGCCCTGCTCTCAAGGCGCCCGATGCGCAGCGCCAGCTTGAAGGCGCTGGACTCCAGCTGGGCCAGCAGCCGGGCCACCCGTGTCTGCAGCTCCTCCAGGGCCACCTCCAGCACCTGCACTCGGTGCTCAGCCTCCTCCGCCGCTGCTGCCGCCGCTGCCTCAGCATGCACATCCAGCTTCTCCATGCGCAGCAGGATCTCACGGCCCTTGGCCTCCATCAGGGCACGGGCACTGGGGAACTCGGCCAGCACCTCTGTCAGGTCCTCCTTGGAGAGGCAGAAGAGGTCTGAATAACCAATGCTCTGGATGTTGGCGGTGCGACGGTTCCCCGACCTGTTCCCTGGGGATGCAGGGCTGCGGTAAGGCCAGGGCTGGGGGTGTGCTTGCAGGGGTGTGGCAGAGGCTCACCTCGGATGTTGATGAGGCTGATCTCCCCGAAGTAGAGCCCCTCGCCCAGGATGGCGAGCCGTGTGACGCCGTCTGCCGCCACCACGGCCAGACGCCCCTCGCGGATGAAATACATCTCCCGCCCCACATCGCCGGTGCGGCAGACGAACTCACCGGGGCTGAAGACCTGGGGCCGCAGCTTGAGCACCAGCGCCTCCAGCACACCTCGCTCGCAGCTCTGGAAGAGGGACACCTTGCGCAGGGCTGGCAGGTGCACGCTGGCAGCCACCTCGGCCCGCAGCCGGCTGGGCAGGTGCCGGAGCACGGCCCGCTCCCCCACCAGCTTCCTGTGCGCCCGCAGGTGCTGGTGCCAGCCGGCCACCCGCCGCGCCAGCCTCCCCCCAACACCATGCGCCTGCAGGTACTGCTGCACCGGGCCGTGGTCGGGGTAGAAGGCGGCATCGGCTGCGTTCATGTTGGCAATGACGGAGCTCATGCTGCCCATGATGGTGGCGAAGCCCAGCACGGCCAGCAGGAAGCCGGCGGTCATGAAGAGGAACTCCTCCTCGCGCTGGGGCTCTGGTGTGTCACCCACGGTGGTGAGGATGAGGGTGGAGATGTAGAAGCTATGCAGGTACTGCCGCAGCGGGCGGGCGAAGCCGGGGCGGCTGGCGTTGGGGTAGACCCAGTCGTCGGCACCCAGCCCCAGGTGCGTGGAGAGGGCGAAGTAGAGGCAGCTGTTCCAGTGGATGGTGACGAAGACGTAGAGCATCAGCTTGGCGATGCGGAAGGCATAGGGGTGGGCAGTGCGTGTCTCCCGGCGGTCAAAGGCTTCAAAGAGCCGCGGGGCCCGCAGGCAGCGGTTGGCTCGTACGGCCGGCACGGCCAGCCCCAGATGCAGGTAGAGCAGGTCGGTGGGCAGCACGGAGGCCACGTCCCAGGGGAAGCTGGCAGAGCGCAGGTAGCGCCGCCGGATCTGCGCCCGGTCCTGCACCAGGATGCCCTCCTCCAGGAAGCCTGGGGGCAGGGAGTCAGCACTCGGCCCCATAGGGAGCCTCTGGGGGGGGGGGGGGGGGGGGCCCGGGGCCCGGGGGGGGGTGGGGGGGGGCGGGGGCAGGGGGCCGCGGGGGTATGGGGGCTCCCTGTGGGATGGGGGCACCTGAACAGGGGGTGAGAGGCTGTGGGGTGGCCCTGTGCTGGTAGAGGTGGGGGGCATCACGTATGTCACCATGGGGCCCTGTGCTGCCTGCGTGGCTGTACTGCTGAGGGGCTCAGCAGATGGGTGCCCACCCCAAAATGTCAGCCCGGCCCCATCCCTGCCCCCTGCCCGGTGACTGCTGTGCTCCCGGGTCTGTGTGCGCCAGACACGTGTGTGTGACGTGTGTGTGTATGCATGTCCCACATGCATGTCCCACAGGTTTGTGCATGCGTTCATATGCAAGTACGTGTATCTGTGCGTGCACATGTGGGCATGCGTGTGCACGCGTGTGACTGCGTGTAGTTGTGAGTGTGCACATGCCTGTGAGCACGCATTGTGTTTGTGCAAGCAGGCGAGCGTGTGGGCGGGCTGGGCACTGACCGGTGTGGAGGTGCACGGCGATGTCCAGCAGGTAGAGCGCGTCGCTCAGGCAGTCCAGGCTCAGCCACAGCACCACGTGCTGCTCCTGGATGTCGGAGAAGCAGGACCTGGCAGTGCCGGCACTGTCACCGGGCTGCCCAGAGCTGGCCCCAGCCCCTGGGGCACCTCCCTGGCTGCAGCACCGGCGCCCACCCCGCGCCCAGGCACCTGCAGATGATGACGATCCAGTTGTACATGATGGGCAGGACCATGGCGCTGAGCCACCAGTAGTACCAGTCCCCGGAGGGGTCGAGGATCCAGCTCTGCGGAGCGGCAGCGCTGCTGGGGAGGCACGGGGGGAGGGTCGCGGTGCACGGGCCCTTCCCGGGATGGGCTCTGCCGCCCCACCGTGCCCCACCGAGCCCCGCCGTGCCCCCCGCTCCGCGGCTCAGCCCCACCCCGCCAAGGGGCAGCGGTGCTGATGGGGGATCCCCCTCGTGCCCTGTGCCCGGTCCCCCCGGCGGGGCAGCCGGGCCTCGCTCACCCCTGCGTGCGGCCGCTGCGGCGTGGCGGGGCCCGGTCCCAGCGGCGGGACAGCACCGCGCTGAGGCTGCGCATCCTGCACCCCGAGCGCGGTGCTGCTGCGGGGCCGGGGCGCGGCTGCGGCGGTGCCGGGCGGGTCCTGGCAACCGGGGTCCCTGGGGGCTGCTCACGCGCGCGCCGGGACGCGAGCGCTGCCGTACGCGTCCCCGGGGCCCGGGGGGGGGCGGCGTGCCGCCGGTGCTACCGCCGGGCACGGGGCGGTGCGGGGCTGGCAGCGGGACGGGGGGCGCCGCGGGGGCGGGGGGTGGCGAACGGTGCCC
>NW_023302924.1:0-4914 GCF_011077185.1 Oxyura jamaicensis
CGAGGAGAGGAGAGGAGAGGAGAGGAGAGGAGAGGAGACTGTTAAATTACAAAACTTCTGTCTTAAACCAAGCCTGAATTATAACATTTTTGCTTTTAAAAGATCTTCTGTTAATGCAAACTCATACAATATGCCAACCCAATCTCATTTCATCTAACTGCAACAAGGAATGTATTTCATCAAACATTACCTAAACTATTATTTGCCTTTTTAAGCACAAAGACAAATGAGAGGATTCTAACTATTATTAAATTAAATCAAATAAGTCTAGGGGAAACTAACATTTAGACAAACAGCTAAGTTACTGTTTGAGCAAAGGAAAGACATTTGAAATACTAGTGAGAAAAAAATATATTTAAGAGTTTATTTATGATACAGTGGGTGGGTTGGCAACTGCCTGCTGTCTAAGACTTACCAAGGTTTACCAGTATAAATACAGTATTTCAGGGTTTGAAATCATATTGTCTTTATATATTTCTCAATTTCACTTCTTTTGTAGTAAATCTAAAGTAAAATCAATACAACAACACAGAAGGAAAAATATAGCCAGTATTTTGTCACACAGAAGGAAAAATATAGCCAGTATTTTGTCACACTGAAGCCACACACTACAATCCAAACATCATGTACAAATATAATATGCATATAAATACAGTACAGGAAAAATTTCATCTGAAGATTCAAACTGGCTTTATTCTTATTAAAAATAAAAAATATAATAATAATAATAATAATAAAGCTTAAGCTGAGCTAATGTATAGATTTTCATTACAAAACAAATATTTAAAAATAATGCACAATACAGTTATGCCAGTAAACTCATACATAGTGCAAGGTATTTACTCTTGTCATTTTTGATTACTCTTTCAAATTTACCTTTTTTTTATACATTAATATATTGCTGCGGACAGATAACTAGAAACATGAATTCAATCCTTTTGAACAGAAGTCAAGCTTATTTATTATACAATGCATTTCCATAAAAAATACAAAAAAAAAAAAAAAGTTTATATGAATGGGTCAGTTATATGTAGTACTGTACACCTTAAATAAAGTTTATCCTTTTTTTCTCAGGCCTAGGAATGCCATATTCAAACGAAGTGAGTGAAAAATAAGAGTACAGATAGTCTGGCCACCAGATTCTGGAGAAAAATGCAATATCATTTCTGTCTATGAAAACCAATAATGGATGTGCTTTCCAGTGGTATGACCATGTTACCTTCTTAGACATGCAAGTATATTGATTTCTACAAAGTTAAATAAGGAAAGTAAAGTTTTTTCTGTGGGCAAACATGAAGATGAGTCTGAGTGTTAATAAGAGACAATGAGAAATGAAAATATTTGCTTGATGAGTAAATGTCATACCCATACAATAAAGCCAAAACAGATTTCTAATAAATAATTATGTTATGTCTTTAACATTCATTTAAAACCTCACACTTTATTGAGCTTGTCTCCCTGTTTAAAAACAAAATGTATTGCACATTGGTGAATTATGCAAAACAAACAAACAAACAAACAAAAAATCTCATAACATTCTTAGCAACATCGTTCTGAAATTCATCTAATTTACTGTGCAAATATATCATAGAAATGCTTATTACCCTCCTGTTTTTATACTTTCATTATTATTGTGATAATTTTTATGCATCAGAATATAATTGTGCTCTTGTTTAGCTGCAAGTTTTAAATCTATAGTTGTTGCAAAGGTTTAAATTTTTGCCTTAATTTGCATTGAATAGTCTCATTTAGTTCATTTATGTTTTTGACATAATTTAGTTTATAATCTATAGTAAGCTAATATGATATGCATGGAAAATGATTTTTTTTCATTCAAGTAGAATTTTCTGCTGCATTGAGCCCTTTATTCACTGAGTTAACCTTCCATTAAAACAAAGCACCTGAAAACCAGACATCAATTTTATAAAACCAACATTAAAAATATTTAGAGAGCTGAATGCCACAAAAATAAATAAATAAATAAATAAATAGTAGTAATAATAATAAAAGCCACAGTTCTGTATTATTTCTTGTTACACATCTAGTGTTTAAGCATTGCACCTGATAATGAATCTACATTAGGACAAGTCTAAACATTTATCACTTCGTTTCATAGAATCGTAGAATCATAGAATATTCCGAGTTGGAAGGGACCCATAAGGATCATCAAGTCCAGCTCCTGGCACCACACAGGTCTACCCAAAAGTTTAGACCATGTGACAGTGCACAGTCCAAACATTTCAGGCTTGGTGCAGTGACTACTTCACTGGGGAGTCTGTTCCAGTGTGCAAAAGAACACTGAAATACTGCCAAAGACCTGCTTACAAGAATAAGGGAAGAGTGGCCAGTGTGGAAACAGTTGGATTGTCTTAAAAAAAAAAAAAAAAAAAAAAAAAAAAAAAAAGGACAGGTGAATCTGGACATAGAAAATTTCTGGACCATATGCTTTTTTGAAAAATAAGAAAAAAAAAAAAAAAGAAAAAAAAAAATAAGAAAAAAAAATGCCATAGCAACAGAATATACTAACTACAGATTTAGGGGGGGGGGGGGGGCCAATGATTGCAGAGCAGCATAAAACAAAAATCTTTTCAAATCTGTCTGTGGTGAATTTACAGTTGAAATACTTAGCAGTTAAAGATTAAATTATGTATATTCTCCAAATAGTATTTAAAGTCGTTTTAACTAGTCCGTGTGCTATTACTTTTGCCTTTTGACAACTAGATGATTTAGATCTCCAATATAGACAAAATGCACTCTTATAACTTGTGTCCCAGGTCTATCCATTATAAGTGGCAAATCTTTCACCATATAAGGCAGACCTTTGATTTTTATAAAACAGATTATCTTTTAAACCTCATTTCTTGAGGTCTCAATTTTAAAACACGGTTAGTGTTGAGCATATATTGAATCAGGTAACATTTATTTCATTATCTATTTCTGTCTTGTAAATATGGAACAATGGTGAAATGTTAGAATCTACCCAAACTACAACTGATTCAGGGTTGGGTTTCTTTGTACTAACTACAGTAACTCAGGTATGAATTCTGAAATCCCCTCTCTTTTAACTACCTGAGTTTATACTAATGGTGTGAAACCTCTGTTCCCCTGGCAAAATTCCTATTAAGATCAGTAGGGGCATCACTTAAATCATTAGGATTTTTGCTGTTGTTGTTTTTTTGTTTTGTTTTGTTTATTTTACTTTCACAGTTTAATTCCAAACTTCATGTTTTTAACTGTAGGTATTACCTCTGAAATCAGGCATTTACTGTTAATATCTTCAAAACTAAGAATCCTCAATCAGAGGTCACTTTCTGTAAACTCAACTATAAATACTCTCTGCTTCAGTTTATCTACATTTATATAATGATTTTACATTCAATTTTGGAAGAGTTGGTATATGAAAGAAAATTTATTTTGATGACTTGTTGATGACACTTGGATTTTGCACAAAGGATTTTTTGCATAGTCCTCTTGGTTAATGTCATGAAATGTGATTAATTTGAACTTTGCTTTTTCTTCCCCTTTAAAACTAACCTCTGGGCTTTCACATTCTTCTAAAATTTTATCATGACAAATTAAAGAAATCAGTGGAATGTTGCAGTGGAAATTTCTCTATGAGAAATAAGATTAAAAAATGTGTAGGCATTGAGTAGGACACTGAGGAAAAAGGGGGATAAAATCAATTTTAATCATTCCCTTTCTCCCTTCTTAATGTCTAAATATACAAACTGGTGAATGTAGCAGCTTTTCAGTACAATATGGCCTTCAAAATACTGCTTGCACATTGATCACAAAGGTTACTTGCACAAAGAACTTATTCTGATGAATGAGTGAGCCTTGCCTATCCAGAGTCCAAAGTGAACTAGAGAAAATAGCATGCATAAAGACTGAGCTTCCCAGATGGTCCACATGCAGCTGATTAAGTGGCAAACATAAAGTATCACTGATGCGGTCAACAAAACTGCATACAGAGTCTACCATGGGCTGAAATGTAAATTTGAGTAAAATCTGCAGATTGTCATCAGTCTCTTGTGATGCTCATCTGAAAAGCACATGGTGAATTTCACAAGGTCCATCTGAAAATGTACACAGAAGTAAGGGGAGGAATGTCTGAGTGTATAGCTAATAATGGGATATATGTCTATGATGCCCATACTACGAATGTAATCCAGTCCAGAGAAGTAGTGACCAAATGTGACCAGCATCTATTACCTGCTCTCCATAAAAAAATGATTTGGTAGTGTCTCTGACCCTTTCATGTAGTAATCATATCAAAAGAAATTGGTATACTTTCCATCAAGCTTACAACAAATGAGTTGAATGGATATGTAAACTCTTCTACCTAGCCATTCTTTGAGATAGTCTTTCCAAAGAAAGAGACATGGGGTTACATGTTGAAGTGTTTAACTCCTCAAACAGCACTGATTTCACTCCACATGGTTGTCAAACACCTAACTGTCTTCTCTGTTTCTCTGCTCCTGTAATTTGTGACTTTCATTGATTCTTGCCTTCATAGCCCACCCCTGCCTTATATCTACTGTTCTGCTAATGCTTATCATTCCTCATCCACCCTGCATCCAAAGAAGGAAGTAGAAGTTGAATGCATTCTTCGAGTCCTTTACTGCTAAAATCCCTAGAATGCTGTTCTAATATCCTATACTCGAAAGACCAATGCATGTTTCTAGGAGGTAGAGTTAAGCTTTAATTATACATTTCAGATAAACCTTAACTTTCTTTCTTCCTTTTTCTTTCTTTCTTTCTTTCTTTCTTTCTTTCTTTCTTTCTTTCTTTCTTTCTTTCTTTCTTTCTTTCTTTCTTTCTTTCTTTCTTTCTTTCTTTCTTTCTTTTTCCCTTCCTTCCTTCCTTCCTTCCTTCCTTCCTTCCTTCCTTCCTTCCTTCCTTCCTTCCTTCCTT
>NW_023302924.1:5014-6371 GCF_011077185.1 Oxyura jamaicensis
CTTCCTTCCTTCCTTCCTTCCTTCCTTTTTTTTTTTTTTTTAATTATGTTAAAACTGCAAAAGGAGGAAAGGAGGACCAGATATAACATTGGTCCATTACTTGAAGAGCTTGGTCACCTCACAAATTGTGAAATAGACAAAACAGAGACCTTTAATGCCCTTTTCACACCTGTCTTTAACACTGATGATGGGCTCAGTGACCCCAGGTATCCTGAGTTGGAGGGCTGTGACTGTGGGAATAATAAACTCCCAGCCAACTCTGAGTTGTGTGGGATTTTCTGCTTCAGGTAGATTCACATAAGTATATGGGGTCTGCTGAGATTCATCCCAAAGTACTCAAAGATCTGTGTGATGTCATTGTGAGGCCTCTCTTAATTATTTTTCAATGGTCTTGGAATTCTGGAAAGGTCCCAGTTGACTGGTAGCTGTCAGATGTCACAATTTTCAAGAAGGGTAACAAAGATAACTTTGGTAATTACTGGCCTTCCAGTCTCACTTCTGTGCCTGGTATTTTATTTTATTTTTTAACTTTCCCCTAGAAACTCTTTTTTTCTTAAGGATCTGTTGTATTATGTGATATTAAAGTTGGAAAGAACAAAACAGGACAAAGGCCTGAGAACCTGAATCCAAGTCACTCTTTCAATTAAATTGTTTTTTAGTCACTAGAAGAAAATATAAAACAGGTCACAACTCTTTCTAAAAGAAAATTAAAGCAACTTATAAAACTTAATTTTGGTCATGAATTAAAATGAGATAATCAATTCAAGATTCAGCTTGTGTAAAATGGAAATCAGCAATAATTAGCATTCCCAAAAGCTCTTCTGGGCGTGCAAGATCAATTAGTGTCCTATTGCCACAGAGGTATGCCCAGCAAAAGTTTAAATGAATATTGCTGATCTTGAGTAAGAAAAGTATGATGCCACTCTTCCTACTGCTGTGTCTGGGGGTATTTATGCAAGCAATTCATACATTTTCAAGAAAACCACAATATTGGCTATAATATTAAAAGAAATAGAGATTCGCCAGAAATAAACCTCTTCCATCAAAAGTGCAGTAGTTTCAATTGTTCCCAAAATAAAATATTTTATGTATATCATTTTTTCTACAACCACTTGGATGATACAGTGAAAACTATTTGCTCTATTTACAATAAAAGAGAGAATATTCACAAATCTGGAGCCTATGTTGGCACATCTGCATGTAGTTTCCATCTGCAAGTACAGCAACCAATGCATTCTATTGATTGTAGATAATAAAATAAAATAAGATAAAATAAAATAAAAAATAAAATAAAATAAATAAAATAATAATAAAAAATAATAAAATGGGAAGGGAAGGGAAGGGAAGGGAAGGGAAG
>NW_023302925.1:0-6518 GCF_011077185.1 Oxyura jamaicensis
ATTATATATATGTCAGACATATATATGTCAGACATATATATATATGACTTCAGACTTATATATATGTCAGACATATATATATATGTCTGACAAATAAATTTCCTAACAGGGATTAAATCAAATGTCAGAATAAAGTTTGTACTTTTTCTTTTTATGGACATATCTTTATGAATATGTTTAATACTCAGATGAGATTTACAAGTAAATAGTTAAAAGAAAATTCTACCTACTTTGCTCAGCCAACAATCTGCAACTCAGAAAGTGCTCCTTGGTGTGAACAAAATGTATTTGAAAGTAAAGTTTGACATTATAATTGGGATATCTGAGTTTCTTGTGGCAGCCATCTTGCTGACATGCCCTGAACCCATTTCTACTAAACAAACAAACAAAAACAAAACAAAACAGAACAAAAAAAAAACCACCAGTTTTTAATATTGCATTGCTATATTAGTAGACTTTAATTTTGATTTTTCTTCTCTACATAGCTAACTGGTGAAATTACTATGGTTTTATGTGCACAGAACATAGGGACATATTTAAACTGACAGCCAAATTATATATATGAATAATTCATCCTAAAACAAGAAAGCCAGATGAATGAGATCAACTTGAGTTTTCTATGTTTGCCATAGAAATAAAGGTGTTCTGAACTGTCTTTTCCTATGCCATTGTTGGGGGATTGTAGTCCATACCTTCCACTTTTTCTTTGGGATATTTCACTAGTTATTCTCTTTTTCTCCAGTTTTGCCAAGTACCTTCCCCTCCCCCCAGCCCTCAATGCAAAAACTTTCACTTAAATGCTAGTATCTTGAATAAGGTCAGTGAAAGATGATTTGTATTTATTATCTGAATGCATTGGTATATTCAGCCTTATAGGACCAAGTCTGATCTTCCTCAGTCTTTAACTCAATGAATGTAGAAATATGTAGAGAAATATACCATTATTTTCAGTTGGAGCATTTTCAGTTCATTTAGTCATAATTTCTGCCTTTAGTTGAAAATTATTTAGTTCATTTGCAGTAGGCATATCTAGGCATATCAATGTAACGATTTTGATAATTATACAATAGCAGGTAATGATGCAAAATTGCATCCAACTACTGTTTTTTTCAGTATTATATGTATCCACATGGACCATCAGTAGCATGATGTGTTGTTTTTTTTTGTTGTTGTTTGTTTGTGTTTACTTAAAAAGGAAAAAAAAAAGGAAAAAAATAAGTATTTATGCTGTTCCAAATACAAGAATCCAAACAAAGTGTGTGGAAAAATTTGTACTTTCTGCTGGAGGCTTAGAACATGACCCTGTGGACAGCAGTCATCATAACTTCAGCTATCCAGAAGGCAGTTACATCTGAGTTAATCGCCCTACGCTTCCATTGTAATAAAGGAAGAAAATTAAGTACTTCCTGGATATTGTTTCTCTGATGTCCTTTAGACTTTTACCTTAGAATGAAATAAATTTTGGGTTCTAATATGTTTCTATTTATTAAAAAAGGCATCAAAATAGATAGGTGAAACTAACTGTAGTATATATATTTACATATAGTCAGAAGAATCCCAGTCAAGATTTCCAAAATAGCATAGGCACTTAAAGCTTAGGACACTGCATTACCAAGAAAGGACAGATTCATATTATATGTTCAATCTCACTTCTGCCATTTGATGCCTTTTTAAATAATATTAACAGTTTTGACAGTTCTAATTAGTGTGTAGATAATTCCTGTTCTTTAAAATAATCAGGGTATAAATAATTAATGAGTTATAAATAATTCATGTAGATGAGGAGGAGCCTCATGGGGAGCCTTCTAGAGACCGTACTCTATCAAGTTAGAAACATTAACATCAGGCATTCCAGCCACCTTTCTAATAAGCGTATTCAATATGCAGCCAGATCCAAAAGATAAAAGTAGAGATCTGACCTCCATTCAGCAGCATTAATAATTAATCTGTCTGTCTATCTACCAATCATCTCTCTATTCAAATTAATCCTTCACCTTGTTCTGTAAATGTTGTACAGAGGACTTGACTGAGAGAATTAAAGAAGACTGTAACCAGAACCATACATCTTGAAAAAAAATCGTTGATTGCACTTAATCTTTTCAGCGGTCATAAATTAATTTTGCTTTGTTCTTGTGCTGATTTCCACTATTAACTTTAGGCTGATGATCCTATGTGACCACTTCAACAAATGCATGATCCTTCTCCATGTATTATCTTAAACTACATACAAAACATATATTGACTGCCTTCCTTATATATAAAAGACTCTTTTGTGATCAAACCTGCAGCAGCAGAATCAATTTATACTATCTTACATATTTTGTATATCTTTTGGTCAATACTACATCATGAATTGGTAGAGGAATGTCTGAAATGGCCAGAACCAGCACAATTAAGTGCACAAATAGCATCTAGGAACAGGCCTATGCACAGCCTGTGGGAATATCTGGGACTGTCCAAACTTCCCATTTTCTCCACCATTTAATCAAGTATTTTGCTTGTGAGTGGCTAGGAGTTAAATCAATCATCTTTTCTCAAGTCAATATACTGTCTCAAATCAGCAGATTGTTTTGTCTACATGGAGAGTAGCTGGACACTTCCCAGACAACACAGAGAACTGATGGCTAAGAGCACCGGGGCTGTGTATATGAACAGTCTTCATATCCAGCTGAACAAGTTATAACTGTACAGCAAATTTGAATTTTGTCCTTATATCACAATTATGGCTTAAATTCCATGTGTGCAGAAGTACATAGGTTACTTGGACAGATGAATATGTAAAACACAGAGAACTGAAAATAATGCTCAGGGCTACTTCTTGGAAAGAGAAAAGTGCTCTTTAAGTGCTCTGCAACTCTCACTCTGGATTCTGTACTAGAAAAAATAGCTGGAGATCATAAAGCTAAAAATTGCTATCCAACCACATGCATTTATACCGGAATTTAGGAATTTATAAAGAACTTGTGTGTTAAAACATGAAGGGTAACTTTGTGGCTTTTTAAAATGTCTTGCTACTTACATATAATCTTAGAGAGTATTTAAACTAAGAACTTATTCAGACTTTAATATTAGCACTTCTAGTGTTTATTATGACCAATTTTTTCTAAATGTGAATATATATATATATTTTTTTAAAAAAAGCAACAACAACAAAATATGCTTTAAATCATTTGTTTAATTATATTGTCTTCCATTTGTTTTATATGAAATTAAATGCAGCTGGAAAAAATCCATTCCTATTGTTCCTACACAGTTTTTCATAATAATTGTTTCTATTAGAGAACTAATTAAATATTATTTTGAAATTCTCTCTTTTAAGTGTAATTACCATTTAATGAAATTTATACATATTTCTCACTAATATTGATTAACATTTAAGTGGTTTTTCTATTTCTCTCTCTTCTGCTTTTTGCGGTAACTATGCTTTCTACTTATGTAATGGTATTAACATGGGAATCTTGAGAGAGGCAAAAAAAGTGCATTTTTACAGACTGAATAATCATGGGGTTGTTAGATCCTAGATTTCAAGGAACAGGTATCAGATTTTTACCTTGACATTTTAATGTTTTTGTACTATTAGCATCACTTGTCTTGTAACACATGAATTTAAATTTGTCCAGCCCACTGTTTTAAGACTGGTGTTCCTACTGTCTTCTGAGCAAATATGTGTATAAAACACATATTTGATTCACTTTATGCTCATTTTACAGTCCCTTTGTGCAAGTACAAGCAGAACAGTCTAGATAAGATTTCTAAAGTTTCTTCTAAGAAATTAAAAGACATGTTCTCAAATCTGTCTGTCTCTCCTGAAATCACATCACCTCCACATCTGCATAAAGTGATTGACTTTTGCCAGTGTATAGACACAATAGTTCCTCTTTTGTTTATATGTTTAATTATTCATCATAATTAGCGTATGGACATACCATACAACATGCACAAATACTATTCTTAATGGAGGAAGGGTTTGTAATTTGGTTACAGACTGGCTGACAGTTTACACATGAAAAATCTGTGATATGAATTAGCAAACTTAAATTTATATATGTCTGATTAAGTGTTTCTTTATTAATACTGAAGACGTGCATGAAAATTTTCATCCCTATTCTGACTGTCATCAGAATTTGGGATTATATATTTACAGGTTCCATAATCCAGTAATTCCAAAATCAAAATGGTTCCACAATCTACACAATACTAATGTGTTACTGGAGTTGATTCCCCCATCCACTTCGCAGAGATCTTTATCTGAAAAGGAAAAGTTTGAGTGTTTTGGTAACAAGCCACAATTATCTGTTAAATATTGGCTTTCTGAATTTTTATATGAAAAGCTGGAAGGAATGCTGGTTTTGAAAAATAGCACAATGTTAAAAAGAGGCAGCACTTCTTAACAATTAGGTACTTGGTGTCATATAATGTAAAATCTTAGAGTGGGTTGTGTAGTTCCTCACTAGAAACAAACCTTTTATTTCTGAATTGGCTGAATGTGTGTGAGAGAAAAATCTCCATCTTTTACACCTGTGATATGGAATTATATTATTTTTTTATGTCTCAGAGTGTCAGGCTATTTAAAATTTAATAATCAGAAATGTAAATAAGCAATTGAATAGTAATTCCTGGACAGCAATATTGAACAATCAGTAAAATATGTTCTGAAGTTATCAGATTACTTTCTGTCTGCTTATGAAAGAAGTATTTGTTAATTCCCACTCTGTACTGAAATGAGTTGAAAACATTAAATCACAGTTAAGGGTAGCTCTACCTGGATTTTATTTTATTTTATTTTTTTTTGTTAGGCCATGTTTTCAAAACCAAACTACTGAAATCCTTTATTTGAAAATCTTATGTACAGTCACAGATTTGAAAATCTTAGGCAAGTGATAGATAATCATTCAATCATAGAATGTCATAGAATGGACACAGTTGGAATGGGACCCACAAGGATCAACAATTCTAACTCCTGTCTCCACACAGGACCACCCAAAAGTCAAACCTTATGTAAACCTTATGTCTGAGAGCATTGTCTGGATAAGCATATATAAAAATGCAGAAACCATTTTAAACTGTAAATACTACATTTTAAATATTTGTAGTTTAAATAGTTGTAGTTTAAATACTTATAGTTGAAAATTTTTGTGGTTTTAATAGTACAAGCTTCTTAATGTTTTGAAGTAGACTATTCTATAAAGGAATCCTCTTTTCTATAAGTGCATAAGTACAGGTATCAGCAGAGTTACAAGTCATGAAGATCTGGAATACTGCTGCAGCAAGATAGATCTTTTTTTTTTTTTTTTTTTTTTTTTAACAAATATATTAAATGTGCATACAGGGTTTGTCAAAAATCTGTAGGGTTCTTTTCACAGTAGTTCTAATGAAGACTGAGGACAAAAGTAAAGTGTATCACCTGGCTGTACAAATTGTACACACACATCAGCAAACCTGCAGTTTACCAGATGCCACTGAAACACTTCCATAGCTGAGCAAGTCTGCAAGACCTCCCACTCAAGGTACCCGCTGTCACTTTCCCTGTAAGACTAGTTTGTCATAACAAGACATGCTTATTGAGTTTCCCAAAGTGCCAGAAAAAGGGGGAAAAAAATAAATTACTGATTAATATTTTTATTAATTATACAGTACTTAAATATACACTATTATAAAATATTTATAAAATTATATAATATAGAATATTAGAAAATATATTTATTTTTTACAGTAATTTTTGGAGTAACTTTGAATATAAAATATTTTTTTTACAGTGACTGAATTCACATGGCGATAAGCCAATACATGTGCTAAATTTTTACTTTCTCTACACATAAAGCCTTTTTTTTCACCAGATTCATTTAAATATTAGAAGAGAAGAAAAGGTTGGGGTATACAAATGACTGTTTTCACTCCTAGCCTTACAGAAAAACAAGTTAGATATCTGATCAATATTCTGTGAAAGTGAGGAAATTATTTGTTCCTCTGAACACAGACAGAATTTAAATTTTTATTAAGTTGGAGAGTTAACTTCTTTTGTTCAAGAAGTTAAAATGTCAAAATTTCTTATTCAGACCTGAAAAAAACTTTTGCTCCCTCTAAGATCAGTGCAGCATTTTAAGTTTCACTTTAGGTTTACATGTAATATACATGCAACAGTAATAAAATGACTAGTTTATTTCAAATATTTTTGTTCTTGAGTGACAAGTTTATTTTTAATTTTCTCATATTCCTCCTGCCACTTACTCACTTTATCTTGGACAGCAGTTCTCAGATTCATCAGTACTTAGCTCCCATTTCACAACCTGTCAAATGACTACTCAGGCAGAAAAGAACATATGTAGTCTCTGTAGACTGAAAATTAGCCTACTCATAGTTATGTCTCCTCTTGGGAATTATCAATTCACTAACTGCTGAAAAGGCTGCCAGAACAAAAAGGAGTTGTCTGTGATAACTAGGGGGCTGGGGGTGGGGGGGGGGGGGGGGGGGGGGAAGGAAGTAATATAATGCCAGAAATCTCTACTCCAGATGAGCTC
>NW_023302926.1:0-1763 GCF_011077185.1 Oxyura jamaicensis
GTGCGCCCTGTGCTGCCCCCCAGGGCCGTGCCCACCACCCCCCCCCCCAGCCCTGCTCTCACTTGGTGGTCAGGGTCCGGTCCTTCCTCTGGCTCTCGGCCCCCGGCTTGTCCCGCTCGGGCTCCCCCTTCTTGGCGGGGTGTTTTAGGGTCTTCTTGTTGCGGGCCTTGCTGACGGTGGAGGCGCAGTGCTTGGGAAGCAGCTGGCGGCAACAGAGGGTTACAACGGGGGGCTCTAGGATCGGAGCCCCCGTCCCCCCCCTCCCCGAGGCTGAATCGGGGACGCAGCCCGCCAGCTCTGCTCCCCACGGCCTCTGCCGTCCCGAGGCTGAGGAGAACATCGAGAGCAACGAGGCCACGGACACCCCAAAAGCTACGGAGATCCCGGAGACCCCAAAGGCCACGGAGAGCTCGGAGGCGCTGGGGGCCGGCCCCTCGCTGAGTGAGAGAGCCCAGCGCAGAGCCCCGAGGATGAGGAAGGGAGCGGAGCATTAAGGGAGGAGAGGCTGAGGGAGCTGGGGCTCTAAGGCTTGGAGGAGAGGAGGCTGAGGGGTGACCTCGTTAACGATTGTAATTATGGGAAGGGCGAGGGGCAGGAGGACGGGGCCGGGCTCTGCTCGGTGACACCCAAGGACGGGACAAGGGGCAGCGGGTGCAAGCTGGGACACGGGAGGTTCTGCTTAAAAACGAGACGAAACCTGTGCACGGGGAGGGGGGCAGAGCACGGAACGGGCTGCCCAGGGGGGCTGGGGGGGTCTCCTCCTCCTCTGGAGTCACCCAAATCCTATCTGAGCATGTTCCTGTGGGACCTGCTCCGGGTGTTCCTGCTCCGGCAGGGGCATGGGGCCGGGTGATCTTTTAAGGTCCCTCCCAGTCCCATGTGGGGATTCTGAGCTCCTCACCTGCTCGCTGAGGTTGTGGTGCTCGGCGCAGGCGTCCATGATGCAGCTGCTGGCCTGCCGGGCCATCTCCTCCAGGAACTTGTTGCACAGCCCCAGCGCCACGGCCTGGAGCTGGGGGTGCTGCGGGGGGAGAGCCCCGATGTGACGGCCGGGGCCGGGGCTGCCCCAGGGCCATGGCCCCGACTGTCCCCCACTGCCAGCGTCCCCCACCCACGTGCCACGGTGCCTCTGTCCCCCCACGTCCCCTCCCCGGGGCTCCAGAACCCACCTCCTCCGGGCACATGGGGTGGACGCAGCGGGAGAAGTGGCTGCAGAGCAGAGGGAAGGCGATGCTGTAGCGCAGCATCGAGGGCTCCTCCATGGTCGCCACAAACATCTTCTCCACGATGCGAGGGTAGAAACTGCAGGGGTGGGAGCAGGGGGGCGGGAGAGAGGGGCAGGATGCGTTTCAGAGGGTCTGTTGGTCTTGTGTCTCCTCTTTCCTTTTCTCCTTTTCTCTCCTCTTTCATTTCCTCCTTTTCTCATTTTCTCTCCTTTTCTCTCTGCTCTTTTCTTTTCTCCTTTTTTCTCCTTTTCTCATTTTCTCTCCTTTTCTCCTTCTCTCCTCTTTCCTTTTCTCCTTTTCTCTCCTTTTCTCGTTTTCTCTCCTTTTCCCCTTTTCTCTCCACTTCTCTTTCCTTTCCTTCTATTTCCTTCTCTTCCCTTCCCTTCCCTTTCCTTCCCTTTTTCCTTTCCCTTTTTCCTTCCCTTTCCTTTCCTTCCCTTTCCCTTTCCTTCCCTTTCCTTTCCCTTCCCTTTTTCCTTTCCTTCCCTTTCCTTTCCTTCCCTTTTTCCTTTCCCTTTTTCCTTCCCTTTCCTTTCC
>NW_023302927.1:0-7370 GCF_011077185.1 Oxyura jamaicensis
GGGATGGTTCAGCCTGGAGAAGAGAAGGATCAAGGGGGATCTTGTCAGTATAAATATCTGAAGGGAGGGTGCAAATAAGACAGAACCAAGCTCTTTTCAGGGATGCCAGGACAAGGGGCATGGACACAAACTGAATTTGCATAAAGTAGTTCAATCACAACATCTGGAAGTACTCTTTTACTGTGAAGAGCACTGGCCACATGTTGTGGATACTCCCTCCTTGAAGACAACCAAACACTGCCTCAGTATGGTTCTGGGCAATCTGTTCTAGGTTGCTTGGGCAGAGAGGGCTGGACTTCTTCCCTCCATCCTAAATCATTCTGTAATTCTGTGATTCTGTGAACTTGTCGCTACAGTTCATAGTGATCTGAACTTATTTAATTTATCCACATGGTACCCACTGACATTTGAGAAACCTTTGGAAATCAAATAAATACTCTGGCATAGGCTGATCTT
This sequence comes from Oxyura jamaicensis, assembly GCF_011077185.1. NCBI lineage: Eukaryota > Metazoa > Chordata > Aves > Anseriformes > Anatidae > Oxyura > Oxyura jamaicensis. The sequence continues at coordinate 457 of NW_023302927.1, forward strand.
ACACAAGACTTATGGACTTCTGTATGGACTTCTACATGTAGTTCTGTAGTGGAAGCTGGAGGTTAGAAGATGTGTCATATTTTATATAAGACTTTTTTATACACTGCTGTGGGTGTGGTCAGACTTTATCAACCCCCCAGTCAATATCTTCACAGAGACTAAATATCAGTGAAAACAGCTAAAGAAAGAAATTGAATAATTGTTAGTCATATTAAAAAATTACTTCAGTGTTTAAGTGGCTGGCTGGTGAAATGATGGAAAAATCAAAGGAAAATAATTCCTATAAATATGAGCAGTTATATAGATTATGGAATGAGCTCAAGAAACCAAAAGAGTGAATTAAAAGTCTTTATTATTTTTTTTTATTATTTTTTTAGAGTATCTTATAAGATTTTTTTTTCATATAAGTTGTTCAAAAATCACTTCAGCATAGGTCTTATTAATCTTTATTTCTTTACAGAATAGATGAACCAATTTCAGTGTATTTATTTATTTTTTGACAAGATGGCAAATAATTGATGCAAAGGAAGGATCAGATTTCTTGCAGACTTGTAATTTGAATGCGGTCCATGATTTTCTTCAGTGTATTCTTTTCCTTATTTTAATCAAGTTTCCAATGCATTAGATTTAGTTTCACTTTATTCCAAGATTATGGAAAAAACTATAGATAAATAAATAAATAAATAGAGCTGAAGGATATTCTTAATCTCTAAAAAATGTAACCAAAAAACAAACAAACAAACAAACAAACAAACAAACAGCCTATGCTCACTTCTGCAGGAATTTGAAGTTACTACAACATCTTCTTTGAGGAGAAGCTAAGGAACTTTAAACCTTTTCTGCCTTTCTTTTTCCTTTTTTTTTTTTTTTTTTTTTTAATTTTATTAAATTTAAGAGTATAATATAATATACTCCATGGTTGATTCTTAGCTTTTGAAGACATGCTATTCAAGTGAACCAATTCTACAGATATGTTAAATTCTCCATGGTGAAAATAAAATCCATTGAAGCTGAAACCTTTACCCCCTTTTTCCTATTACAGATCAAAGGAAAGGATACCTTTTTATGTTTTCAATGCTTGTATTTTAACAAGAATGATAACCTCAATTTTAACACCTCGTTTTAAATTATTTGACCTAGTGTAGAAAACAGAAAACAATCAGAGCTTGTTCACTGTTTCTGCTATCATTTCTTCTTGTTGATATTTAGAATATTTTTTCTGAGAGTTAAGAAAATATTGGGATTAAATATAGCTATAAATCAAAGAGAGAATTTAGTTAAAGGAACAAAAGGAAGGCTTCATAACTAGGAAAAGATGCCCCACATTAATTCCTCCTATTCCCACAAAGAAAGACCTAAAATTTATGAAAGCAATAGGGACATTTTAACTGAAACATCACTAGGCAGACATGCAGGCAGGTAGGAAAAAAGGGGGGGGGGGATGGGGGGGAAGAGAAAGAGAGAGAGAAAGAGAGAGGAAGAAGAGAGGAAGCAAGAGAGGAAGGAAGGGAGGAGGAAAGGGAAGGGAAGGGAAGGGAAGGGAAGGGAAGGGAAGGGAAGGGAAGGGAAGGGGGCATATTTATTATTTTTCTCATATATATTCTTTATATTCTTGGACCTTTAGTTGCAATGTTAAGGAACATAGTCTGATTTTCTTTTTTGATTTTTTTTTTAAATGTAAAGCAACATTTTCCTCATGCAAAGGAAAAGAAAGAAAAAAAAAAGAAAAAAAAAGGAAAAAAAAAAGAAAAAAAAAAGAAAACAGACCTGGCTATTATACAACAAATAAACTGAAAGAAAAAAAAAATGATATACAAATGGAGATCAAAATGGATTTATAGTGAAATATGAATTTTTATATATTTAATGTAGTTAAGTATGTGTTTGAAGTCACCCATGTCCAGTTTTTATCTAAGTATTTATCTAAGTATTTATATGAGTCACCATCCAAAGTTTCCTTACTCACAAAGCAGAAATACATTTTACTGTAGATATACCAACTAGAGATGTTATATTGACAGTACTCGGGTAGCATGATTTGGTACTACAGTTTAACTTCAGCAACTAATAATCTGTGTATGACTGGTAAATCTTATCATATTTACCTGGCAGGTAGCAGCATGTAATGTATAGACAACTTTTTCTATACCAATTTATTAATGACTTCTCTTAAGCAAATATAACTGAAGACTTTCCATTTAAAATGAATATGAGGTGCAGAAAAATTGCTGTGCTAGGGTCAGCCTAATGGAAATTGCAAGCTACCTTTCAAGAATACCTTTGCAAAGCAGAGAGATTCTTCTCCCTTTTCTCTCTCTTTCCCTTCACCCTGGCTGTATATACTGTTTCCTCCAAGCTCTCTCTTATTTAAATTTGTAGTCTCACTGAACAAGTGAACTAATTAAAACACTGGAAAACCTACCCAGTCAATTTAAAATAAATAAATAAATAAATAAAAATAATTTAAAGGGGGTGGGGAATATTTTTATGCTACATTACTGAGCTTAATCCATTCAGCAGAAGAGTATGAGGAAGAATGTGAAGAATTCCTGCTTATCTAACAGAAAAACAACCTAGCTGGGGCAGCATACAGACAAAGAGAAGAGCAAGGTATGAGCAAGTTGGGGAGGATAATTACATAAGTTCAGGTGTAACATGCAATTTTAGCCTGTGATCTAATGAATAGAGAGAGATAATAATATACATAAAGATGTATAGGTCTTTTGCATTGGAAAAATACTAAGTAGAGGAAGGATCTTAAACAAAGCTGCATGAAATATTTGCAGCCTAGTTTTGAGAGACCTTGGTAATATAGACTAAAGTAGGCTTAACGTGTTGAGCTTAACTTGTATTTAACAAATAATTGCATATATGGAAAAGTAGTTGAAATGTACAAGGTAATCTATAATTCTACTGACAGACAAAACTTAAAGTTTCTAAATAGTAGCACACTCCTAAAAAAAAACAAAAAAAAAAAAACATTTTTTTTGGAAAAACTCAATTTAATTTGCCATATTAATATTATTTGCTAATGCAGGATTTTTGTAAAAACATTAACATAAACTTATTTTGTTTAGAAAGAATTACATTTAAAGGTGGATAGAGTAATGAGTTTTGGAAAGTTTTCCTCCATATATTTTCTTTACACTTCTCTGACACCTGCTACTTTTTGCCATGAAAACAAATGTTCGAGGCTTTTAATAGACATCAGACATAAGTATATTAATAGCATGGCTTTTAGCTGAACTGGGATCTGCAAGTTTTCATCTTTTTTGTGATGTGAAAGACCATAGGTAATAGCCAATGAACTCTTAGGGGGAGCAGTTTATGTTCTATACACTTTTCAAAGAGATCTATACCTTTGCCAACACCTGATGAATCTCATTTTAAAAGCTTTGAAAACTCCAGGTAAAGAGTTTAGAACTAAGATCAATTCTTAATAATTAGATATAAAAGGAAAGAAGTAAAATGAATAAAATTATGAAATAACAACTTTTTTTAACAGATGGTACTACTAATTTGAAAGTTAGGAGCATACGGTAGCTCTCAACTGCCCCTCATTAGAAAAGACAGCCCTCATTTTAGACCTGAATCTCACACCAACCCACTCAGACCTGCTGTTCTCACATATAATACTGTAAATTATTTACATCAGATAATCTAAACAATGAAAACAAGACATGAAAAAACTAATTTATTTGATAGAAAGACTGAATTTCCAAAACTGCTTAGAACCCTGTAGTTTCTCTCTGGGCATGTAAGTGAGGGAGAGCTTTCCAAAAGAAATTAGAATTGACCAATTCTCATTACTCTTACTTTGAGGGATGTACACAGGGATCTGGTACCTCTGATTGCATTTTGTGGGAGTGGGATTTAAATGTGCAGATACCTGTGCCTGAGCTAATTACTACTGTATACTATGCATAATGGAAAGAGAAGGATATCTCTATGTCTACTGTTTTAGACTACTTCTTCAAGACTACTAGGATGCTTTATTCTCGAAATACGTTTTTTTACAGTGAACAAGACATATGTTGTGACTACTTTAGGTTAAAAAATAAAAAAAATTACACTGCAAACAAGCAAAACTAGATGAGAATTCCAACATACATGGATATATAGAAGCTGTGAACATGTCTGAAAACCGGGCTTTCTTTTCCTTCTAGTTATCTATCCTAAATATATTTTTTTTCAAGCTTGTCTAAAAACATTATCTGTCTGTCCCTTATTTAATCATTTCATAATATATATATATATACATATAGACTGATGCATCTTCCAACAAATTCAACGGACAGGCTCCATGGAATTCAGGAGGAGTTCTGGGAAAACTGTAGTATGTTTATAATATATTCACTTACTACACACATAGAATAGTCACTTATCAACAGTGATTACTACATTTGAAATTGAATTAAGATTGTGTATCAGATTCCTAATTCATAAACATTCACAACTTCCTAAAATCATCATATATTTTTTAGTCTGTCTCTTTACAAAATAAGGTTACATTTTTCTTAATTAAAATTTGAGTAAATTTGTCTTTTTGGACTTATGGCTCTAGGAATATTCATGTAACGTCATCATAACATACTTTCTACTTTTGTGTATAGATTTATGAGAATATGGCCTATTTCTTCAACAGAACTAAAATGACTGAAGCCAGAAATTTGAAAAGTTATGCATAAATAAGAACATGCTTCAGGTTTTTCGAAATAAAACTGGATTTGTAGTATAAAAGTTACAATAACTTTAACATTAAACTAGTCCTATGCGTTGTGACAAAGCAATCAAGCATAACCTAAACATATAGATGAGTGTACACATAAGATTTTTTTTTTATTATTTTTTTTTTCTTCTTGTGTAGAAATCTAGTCAATAACATTGAATCAAGTATGCTGGAATTTTTAAGTGTAATATTTCATAGAATCATAGAGAATTGTAGAATTGTTTGAATTGAAAGGGACCTTAAAGGTCATTTAATTTCAATCCCTCCTGCCATGAGCAGGGACACTTTCCAGGACAATTTTCCTTAGACAGGTTGCTCAAAACCCCATCCAACCTGGCACCAACTTCCAGGGATGGTGCACCCACATCTTCTACAGGCAACCTGTTCCAGTGCCTCATCACCCTAATCATGAAGAATTTCTTCCTAATATACAACCTAAATCTCTTTTAGTTTAAAGCTGTTACTCCTCACCCTATCACTACACTTCCTGACAAAGGATCCCTCCCCATCTTTCCTGTAGGCCCCCTTTAGGTATTGGAAGGCTGCTAGAAGGTCTCTCTGGATTCTTCACTTCTCTAGACTGAACAACCCCAAATCTCTCAGCCTTTCTTTGTAAGACAGGTGCTCCAGCTGATTATTGCTGTGGCCTTCCTCTTGACCTATTTTCTCCTATTCCTGTTCTGAAGCACAATTTATCATGCATGGGCTGCAGCATAGGCTGTCTGTGTGAGGAGCTAACATCCTGTCTTGTACAATGTTCATTTCATCTGTTGCCAGAGTGCATCCAGCACTGCACTTTATCTGACTGTACTGTAAGAACTGAGCAGACTGATATATTTTCGAAATGACTTTTTCTTTCAGAAAATGCTTTGTGTCCACATTGAGCTCTTATATAGAAAGACAAGTTTCAGTTAAAAGATGAAGATAAAAATGAAGATAAAAATTATTAGGATCTATTATAGAGGTGGTCCTTTCACCTTTAATAGCTTGATTGAAAGAGCAAAGTATTCATCTAATAATTAAAACAGATATTATTCATTTGCTTATTGACATAGTGAAGCTTTTCAGTGCTTTTCATGACAAATATGAGTCCTCTGGCAAACTAAGGTATTGTACTACACAGGCATATTTAACATACATAGCACTGATGCTGTTGCAGCATATACTGCTAGGAGTCAAAACAACTGCAAAGGTAAAAAAAAATAAAAATGGGATATAGTAGAGATTACCCTTAGGAAGCTGTAGGGATACAGTTGTGTTGTAAATTGCATAAGGATGGGGGAACACTGTGAGCTATTGCTGGGGTGGTAAGGCAGGGGTGTGACAGTGAACACAAATCACCAATTTCCACACTTAATCCTATAAAATAAGAGTGTAATAAGCATTTTACAGTAAATAAATGTAACCTAAATGACAATTGCTACTTAATTCTTTATAATTTACACATTTTCCATACTCTTCATATTATGCTTTTTGCTTTTTTTCCCCTTTGTTTTCTGTACAGTTCTAATTTTTTCTAGTCACACCTGACTGTTATCTATTTGATTCTCTTCTATTTCACTCACATCTTCTTATAAGAATACCATTCTTCTCCCATGTTAATTTACTACATTTGGAATCGAATATTTGATCTTTTGCACTTTTTGCACTTTTTTTTTTTGTATTTACACATTCTTTCAATTCTCTTACATTTTTACACTTTTCTGCACCTTCTGTTTTTCTAATAGCCTGATGATTTCTTACTTATGCCCTCTTCCATTCACATTTTATCATTAATTGATTTTCTCTCTCCCATTCTATCTCTGGGTGCAGTAATATATGATGTACATTTTCTTCCCCAGCCAACTAACCTCTATCTTGTTCTTCTGTAGTGTTGCAATTACCTCAGAATCAAAATATTTGATTATAATTTCATATAATATATGAATATATATATTATATTTTATATATTATATATTAATATATTAATATATATATTATAAATATATATCTTATATCATTATATATTATATATTAATATATATATTATTATATGTAATATATATAATATAATATATATAATATAATATATATATAAAACATTAATATATGTATATAATATATATAAGATATAAATATAATATATATAAAATATATAAAATATATATAATATATAATATATACATAATATAATATATATATTATA
>NW_023302928.1:0-1404 GCF_011077185.1 Oxyura jamaicensis
AAGTGTGTGCCCTGATCAGAATCAATGTACTGGATTATCCCATATCTAGGTATTAAGTGTTCTAATAACATTTTTACCACCATTCCTGAGAACAAGCAACCCAAAACAGCAAGGCATTTGAATCACCCCTCTTTGTTCCCTCCTCCAAACTCTTTACATTCCTGATGTTATCACCAGCCATGGGGCTTGTGGACCCCCATGGCCACACTCCCACATCTCCCCCTTCTTTAATATAAAAAAGCACGATTAACACAAATTAAGAAAGCACGATTAACACAAACTAAAACAAAGAAAAACTACCAGGCATACTAATTCTATCTTTAACAAACTTTGTAACCACATCCTTGGGAGAGGCAGGTACTGAATGCTGCCCAGGCAGGGGGGGCTCTGGCTGCCCCTCCAGCTCCTGGAGTCCTTGTTTGTAGGTCCTGCATATGCCAGCCGGACACTCCCAGACGTTGTTTTTTGTTTGAGCTGGAGTCCAAACCGCAGAGGAGGGTGCTGTGATCATGTTAAGGCAGATGATGAGACGACTGGACAGACTCATGGTGCTGACATCCATCTAGGACCGGCTTCTGTTAAAACACAAGCACAACCTCGGCCCCCAAGTTATTAGAGTGTAGGGCCCTTCCCAGTAATTGGTGCTGTATTTTTTTATTTTTATTCATTTATTTATTTATTCCATGACTTGTGCTCTTTCTTTAACTGAGTTTCTCCCAGATCTGTCTCTTAGATCTGTCTGTCGCTTTTTCTCCTGCACAGACAGATGCAAGGACCTTCCATCCATCGATTTAAAAATTTAAGAACATAGCATACTTGATCTATCTTTTCCTAGGGTTCACACCTCTTCTCTCCCTTTTTTGTTTTAGAAGCTGTCCTGGTTTAATTAGGATAGAATTAATTTTCCTCCCAGTAGCTGGTAGAGTGCTATGTTTTGGATTTAGGATGAGACTAATGTTGATAACACACTGATGTTTTAATTGCTGCAGAGCAGTGCTTACACTAAGCCAAGGACTTTTCAGCTCCTCACTCTGTCCTGCCAGCGGGCAGGCTGGGGGTACAGCAGGAGCTGGGAGGGGACAGAGCCAGGACAGCTGACCCAAACTGGCCAAAGGGTTATTCCATACCATCTGATGTCATGCTAAACAATGCATAGGGGTGGCTAGCCAGGTTGGGGGGGCTGGCCGTCTGGGGACAGGCTGGGCATCGGTCAGCAGGTAGCAAGCAAGTGCACCGTGCATCACCCACTCCGTACACATCATCATTATTATTTTCTGTCCCAATAAACAGTCTCTATCTCAACCCACAGGCTTCAGTTTTTCTCGTTTCTCTCCCCTATCCCATAGAGGGGGGAGGATGAGCGAACAGCTGTGTGGTGTTTAGCTGCTGGCTGTTTTAAACCAC
>NW_023302929.1:0-3326 GCF_011077185.1 Oxyura jamaicensis
TTCCTTCCTTCCTTCCTTCCTTCCTTCCTTCCTTCCTTCCTTCCTTCTCCTTTTTCTTTTCTCTTTCTGATTCCTGTAGTGTTTTTGTTTTTGTTTTGTGTTAAATTTCAAACAGAATATGTCCTTCCAGAGAGCTACTCATCACATCTGTAGCAATACCCTTACAAGTTAGTTGACTAGTCTTTTGAAGTTCATATTTTCTCTATGTTGATTATAAAGGTGAACTACAGTGAGTAGCTCAGACGTAGATACTGTTGGACATTTTAAATGGAAGAAAGATGGAGTTTTGACCTCATGTGGTTAAAAACTATCTCCCTAAAACATACTTAAAACAGCTTTTCTCTATTTCTTCTAAAGAACACATAAAAGTAGCTGACCAGAGTTACTTAGCACTACATTAAACAGTGTGGCATTATTTGCCCACTTCCAATTCCATGGACAAAACTAAGTTACATGAAGACAGACTGAAAGTAATGTGACATTATATCATGAAGTTTACAGCAGTTTCTGGAAAAATAAGAACCTGCAAGGAGATTAGATAACCCTTCTTTTGACTCACAAGAAAGTTGTCTAATATAAGGAAACATATAGCATAAATAGAATTCATTTATTTTGGTATCATCATGTAAATATTTTGAAGTTTTTTCAACTAACTGACCTTTAAAATCATTTAGAGTATCTCTGCCAAACTGGAGAGTTAAAGTTCTGTTTGCCTGAGAGCAAAAGTAATAATAAAGAAATGCATTATTCTCCTGAGATTTAGCTCTACTAGCAGAAGATAACTTTGCTAGTCCATCAAAATTTGGGTTTCACATTGGCAACTTGAAATGAGATCATCACTCTCTGAGCTGTGATTCATAACTGAAAAAGCATAACATAGCTTGTCTTTGCTTTCACAAATTTGCAAGCTTGGGGGAAGGTGGATATAAAAATTCAATTAAAAATGCAGAAATCTGGATACATAATTTTTAATGATTGTGGGCATAAGAGTAATTTTAAATTACTCTTTTTTTTTTTTTTAATTTTAAATTAATTTAATTTTAAATTGCCTGTCTCCTGAGAGGTACTAATTTCTAAACATGTATTACTGAGAATATTTTAATTATCACAAGGTTGTGCAGAAATTCCTTTTTAGTATTTTGATTTGAAAAATCTTTATTATTTATGCTTTATTAAATATTCTTCAAAATTGTACAAAAATTATTTATGTTAATGCTTTATACTCAAAATATCTGTTTCTTTACAGTAGGGAATGCATCTTCTCCTTGAGTTAAGCAATTAATATGTTTGACAAAATATTGATGCAGGTAACTATTTGGAAAGTCTTAGGTGAAATTAAGATGTAGTAAGAACTGGAAATGTCTTATTAACTAGTGTAAAATACATATAGTTTCTCTGTATTTGAACTTCAGAATTTAGATAAAAATTAAAGATAATCTAAAGGGAATTTTCTTAGGGCCTATTTGGCATAGTAAATCAAAGCAGGAAGGAAGGTTTATCTAAGTCTGGGGGCTAGACTAAATTGATTAAACAAATATTCTCTATTGAGAAAAAAAGTAAATACAATCTGTGAAATTAAATATTCTTTCTGCAATAATCATAGAATTGCATAGTCTTTAAAAGATGCAATATTAGACACACCATTCATCAACTTGGCCTCAATCTGGAGGAAAATACAAAATATATATGGATTTCAGTCTTCACCAGTAATAAAAATGTTTCATAACAACTCAATAAGCTTGATTTTATTTATTGCTCTATAGATTTGTACAATTATCTATGATTCTGAAGCCAAGAGGCACTGCTACGTGTTAGACATTTTTTTTTTTTTCCATGTATACATAAAGGTGGTTGGTTTTGTTTGGTTGATTTGTTGTTTTGGTTTATTTTTTGCTAGTTATAGGAAGTCTACAATAACTCGATGTTTGAGTCAGAATTGTGTCAGTTTTCATTTTCTGCCTTATTAATCTTTAACTCTATTAAAAAAAAAAAATTGAATTTTCTTTCCTCTTAAAACTAAGTCATTCTATAGATATTGTAAAATTAATTAGCATTATTAAATCTGGTGTCTTATCCTGACATCTACATATTATTTATGTTACAGCCTCATTAGGATTAAGAAATGACATATATCATATTGTCATCCTTGAAAGTACAGAATATTCCTCTGAAATAATAAATTATGCAGTGCTCATTAGTATAAAGCCCATGTCACTGCAAATGTAACATTTTATTTTACCACTTTGAAATCTTGATTGTGAATATGATTGTATTTACATTTGGTCAAGTTAAAGCAGTATGAAAGAACTCATGCTGGTCTTTAATTGCTCCAAAGAATGGTTCAACACATGATCTTTCTGTGTCTCTTCATTCTTTTAGCATTGAAAGGGTAAAACAAATCCATATGTATGAACAAATATATTTGGATTTAAGGTCAGGCATAAAAGAAATGGTTGATTCCTGTGAGAATCATCACATATTTTGAGGTTGCATTTAAATTAAACAATACTTAAGTATTTTGCAGAAATCTAGAAACAAAGATTATTTGCATTTTTTCCTCTGCATATAGTGGTCTTGTACTCCTAGCTTGGATATCTTGGGTGCCCTGCTTTTTACTTGATTAAGCTCAAGGAGATTAGCAAGAAAAAAAAAAAAATACATTCAGGAACAATGGTGCATGCAAATTCTATTTTAATTATAAACTAGGCATGTTGAATTCATATTTAGAGCACTTGAGTTTTACCATGTCTTACCTACTAGATAAGGCCTCTCAAATTTGAAGCATCCCCATAACCAGGAAATTCTTCAAGGCAGACAGCTGAGTAAGGAGGTAGGAATTTGGTTAGAAGCTACATTTGACAAATACAAAGACTTGTATTGAAGATAAGCACAGTGAGTCAGAAGAAAAAGTGGTAATAGTTCCTGGTTCTCCATCCAATATTGTGTTCAGAATAGGTCATAATTCTCCTTAAGTCAAATTGGCAGCAACACTGCATAAATTAAAGTATACACATTAATTAACATGAAAAAAATATCATTACACAATATTTTTATGCTCATTTACTGAGTTGTCTTAATAGTAAATGTCCAAAATTTTTAAATGTCTATATACTGATAAAAATACATTTTATTTTATTGTTACATTGATATGCTATCAATGTTGATACAAAGATTTTTTTTTTCCTTTTCCTTTCCTTTCCTTCCCTTCCTTTTTTCTTTTCTTTTCTCTTTTCTTTTCTTTTCTTTTCTTTTCTTTTCTTTTCTTTTCTTTTCTTTTCTTTTCTTTTCTTTTCTTTTCTTTTCTTTTCTTTTCTTTTCTTTTCTTT
>NW_023302930.1:0-3575 GCF_011077185.1 Oxyura jamaicensis
CCCTTCCCTTCCCTTCCCTTCCCTTCCCTTCCCTTCCCTTCCTTTTCTTTTCCTTTCTTTTCTTTCCAACTGAATATTGATTATTCTACTCTGCTTGCACTGGAGCTTGAAATGAATATTTTTGATAGTTTCCTTGCTTGTGCATGAGCACTATCAATAATGCTGACAGAACATTAGTAGGAGGAGGTGAAACCAGGCCCAAGCACCTTGATTGGCTTGATGTAACTGTAATGATAAAAATAGGATTGCTACTGATTTATACTAATGTGACTTGGATAAAGCCCTGTGTAACGAGAGCATAAACATTGTGTTTTCCTAGTCTGACTTTAAGATCCAGGGTCTGTTCTTGGTGATGTCAATAACAGAAACATTGGTAATACCAATATGTGCTGGTCTGGATTTCTTTTTTTAATATTCCTAACTTTAATGAAATATATTTTTATTATACTAGACTTTAATGAAAGTCCTGTATCTCCATGACCTTTAGATTATATTAAAGCATTAGAACATAGGTATTCCTGCAGGTAGATGATTTAACTGGTAGGATGAAATCTGTGTTGTCGATGTTTATATATATATATATATATTTATTTATTTATTTATTTATAAATTTATATTTATATAATATATATATATATTTATATGTTGTTGTCTATATTTATGAGTTGCCTACATGCCCACTGCAGGTGAGAGAAAAAAATCACTCCCAGAAAGTTCTCCAGGACAAGAAAGGCACCAGCAAAAGTGAATCCCCTGCTCTTATTACCCCACCCACTTCTATGTTTTGTAAAGAGCAACCCAAATTCTTCTGAGACCAGTACACAAATAATGGACACAGTCCCTCCTCCTCTTCCTTCTCAGACACAGAGGCTTCTTCATTTCAGGGTTGATATAGCAAACAGTATGATGGAGCAAATTTGCTGGGTAAAAAACTGTCTGTATAGCTGAGCTCAAAGGGTTGTTGTGAATGAAGTCAAATCTGGTTGGCAGCTGATCACGAGTGGTGTTCACCAGGCCTCAGTACTGGGGCCAGTTTTGTTTAATATTTTTGTCAATGATCTCAGTAAGGAAACCAAGTCCCATGCTTGGTTTTGGGCTCCTCACTACAATAAGGATGTTGAATTAATATAGAGAAGAACAGTGAAGCTGGTGAAGAGACTAGAAAACAGGAGGAGCGTCTGAGGGAACTGAGGTTGTATTTTCTGGAGAAGAGGATGTTGAGAGGAGACCTCATCGCTAACAGCTACAGCTACCTGAAAGGAGGTTGCTGTGAGGAGGGTCTTGGTCTCTTTCTTCAGGTGACAAGTGATGGGACATGAGGTTTAGCCTGAAGTTGCAACAGGGGAGGTTTAGATTTTCTGTCAGGAAGACTTTCTTCACAGAAAGGGTGTTTAGGCATTGGAACAGGCTGCCGAGGGAAGTGGCAGAGTCGCCACCCCTGAAGGTATTTAAGAGATGTGTGGATGCAATGTTTAGGGACATGGTTTAATGGTGGGCTTGGTAGTATAAGGTGGTGGTGGTTGGAGTTGAGGATTTTAAGGGTGTTTTCTAACCTAAATGATTCTATGGTCATTTTTACTCTCCATATCTGTAATGAACTCCTCACAAAACCTGTCCTGTCCATCCCACTCTAGGGGACACTCTAGACACTCTAGGCTTCTAGGAGAACTTTCCTGTGCTGCCTTATGCTTTTCTCACCAAGCTTTCTCTTGAGCTTCACTGAGCTGTGTGAGCAGAAGGGAGCAATAGCAGTGCTGTTTAGACAGGCCATAGCTGTCTGAGGCATGCTGTGATATGTCTGGGTCACAGCTTCTCAATTTCAGTAATTCCAGAGGTTTCAATATTACAGAGTTAAAACTGCTTACGAAATGTAATTACAGTTTGATTTGAACTGGAAGAAATGTTACAATAGATATGATATTCTGCATTTCAGCCTGGTGACAAGAGGCATGAGGAAGATGGTTATGTGCATATAAGATAGACAAAATAATTATTTGCTCTCACTATAGCTGCTGGGATTATAATTGGAACACACCAGTCTATTATGAGCAAAGACAATACAGAAAAATCAGGGAGAATTCAGAGTAAAGGTATAAATAAAAAGTTTTGTGAAAGAAAACTTCTCTAGGTTTCTCAGAGAAGGTCAAGAGAAAGAGGCCTCTTTGCATAAGAGGAAAGAAGACTAGCAGGAGACAGACTAACTAACTGTAAACACAAAGAATGATAAAACGAGCAGTGGTACTTTGCCCTCTTGTAGCACCTTGGTATTGTTGTTTCTCATTAGGGTTGCTTGGCAGGGGCCAGCCTTGTGCAGGAGGTCAGCCAGCATGGTCCTAATGAGTCCTGCAGCCCCTGCCACCCACCTACTGCACTGTGATCTGCACAAACACAAAAGAAAGCCTGGCAGCAGCCAAAGGGCTTACAATATTCCCCCCAAGGAGCTCTGTGTTTTTACAAACACATAACCAGAGAAAAAGTAATCGAGAGTATTAAAAATCATCACTTGCAATTCTTTTTTTTACAGTGGTTCAAAACATGGATGCTTTCCACCCTGTGGCTCACAGTGATGGAAAAAATGAAAGCAAAGCACCATGGGAAGACTTATTTTTTTCTGATACTGCCCAAACCAACTATACTGCATTAGGAAAACCAAATTTATCTGTAAATAGTTGTCAGTCTTTATGTTTTTCAATCAACTTTTTTTTTTTTTTTTTTTTTTTTCTAAAGCCTCTCTAAGTCCTGTTATAACCAGTTGAAAAACAACAACAAACAAAAACAAAAACAATTGCTTTTATATTTTATTGGTTTGGCATTAAGCTATGTTAAGTGAATCCTCATGTAGAACACTACAAAAATATTATTGAGTAAACAGCTGTATCTCTAGAGCTTCTGTGTGTATTATTAATTAGAGATGAAAACAAGGCTGCAACAGAACCTCCTTTATTATTATTTTGACTCACTTTCATATTTCTTTACCAAATAATCCAGTCTTTCCCAGTTGAATCTCTTAAAAACAATTTTAACTTGTGTCTGATTTTATGCTGCAAAAGCCACTTGATCAGTGGCTGAAGAGAAATTATGCAAGTGGAGGTCCATCAGATGGGAAGAGGCTCCCTGGGCAAATAATCCAGTCCCCACAGAGCTGTATGCATACTCAGACCAGGGGAAATAATTCCTAATTTTCCTATCATCCAAACTGCAGATCTGGCACCACACTTAAGTGTTTTGCTAGCTTAATATCCAGAGATAGAACCAGCATATGCTGCTTTATTCTGCTTGGCAAATGCTTTCTTACACTTCTGAGTTACTCTCCAGGCAGAGAGGAGAAATTTTTGTTAACATCTGGTGGTCCATGCCCTGATGTTTGGTCCGTGGCTAATGTTTGGGTGTGTGCTGCAGCCTTCCACATACATGCATGGACTCATGAACTACAGGAGCATGTAGGGTAACTTCCTACTTTGCTGAGCTATTCCATCACCTTTCTTATTACAGCTACTTTTCTCATTTTGCTTTATTTTCCTCCCTCCCTCCCTCCCTCCCTCCCTCCCTCCCTCCCTCCCTCCCTCCCTCCCTCC
>NW_023302931.1:0-8855 GCF_011077185.1 Oxyura jamaicensis
GCCCCCCTTGCCGAGCCCCTTCCCGCCCTTGCCTCTGCCAGACATGGCGTCGCCGCACTCTGCCTCAACAGCGAGTGGCGGGAACGGCCGCCCGCGCTCGCTTATATTGCCGGCGGTCCGACCTGGTTGAGGACTGCGGCGGGGCAGGGCAGGGGCGGGCTCTCCTCCGCGCCTCCTCCTCGGGGCGCCTCCGAGAGGGGGTGGGGGCCGGGGGGCGGCCCCGGGAGGCGACGGCCCCGCCGCTGCCGCCTGGGCTCAGTTCGGCTCGGCTCAGCTCGGCCCGGCCCGGGCACCGCGGGGCCCCCTCCGCCCCTCGGCCCATTCCGTTCTCCCGTCGCCCGCCTTGCGCTACCCGCAGCCGGCGGGGAGCCGGGCCCCGCGGCCGCGGCTCTGCAGCAAATTCCAGCCAATGGCGGCGACGCCGCCGCTTCCCGCCCGCGCTCCGCCGCCATTTCGCGGCGCTCACACAAAGGGCCCGGACCGGAGGGAGCTGTACCCGCGCACGTGTTAAAACTTCCCGTTGTTGACTCGGTGGAACTTGGCCCTGCGGTGCCTTTCCGTTCGTCTTTGTTGTTCCATTGAGGTGCCTGGAGTGGTTCCGGCAGTGCTGCGTTTCGAGCTGTTCCGCCGCAGAGGACCAGGGTTCCCTCGGGGTCCCTCGGCAGCACGCTGAGGGCATGGCGCCTTCTGAGGGCACGGCGATGCGGAGCCGCCGAGCGCTGAGTGCGCACACATGCTGTGTTACTTTGGTCGTCTGTGTTCCTAGTTATATTTACTAGGAATATATATTTAGGGATATTTTCTTGTGTTCCTGAAGAATAATCGATTAACTTGTATTCCAGTTATTGACAACATACCGTTTAATTCTTTCCAAGACTATTCTCTGTCAGGCCTGGTTAGTTACAGTATTACGGTCTCCATATATCCCATGTTTGGGTATATATATCTATATATTTACCATATTTTCCCTGATGGATCCCCACTACCATAATCTTGATTGTAAACAGTTTTGTTTTTTTCTTGTTATTTTCCTGACTTTTCCTTTCAGCTGCTGTATTTGTATTTCTTCTTTTTTTTTGTCCTTTTTCATGCCCCCCCTTTTTTTTTTTTCTTGAACTTAACCATATATTAGTCAATACTAGGCTTCTCAGTGTTTCTGACATTTTCCTGTTCTAGTGTAAGAGCACTATGAAAAGCAATGAAACTGTATCAATTTTATTAAACCATGTAGCACATTATTTTTTTCCCCTAGATTTTTTTGGAGTCTTTCTTTTCGAGACTTTCACAAAGTTTGAGAAATTAGTGGTGTTATTTTATATTATTACTATCTTCCCTAATTAAGTTCAGTCAGTAAATGGCATATTAAACTTTCCTGGATGAATTAAATATTTCCCAATGTGACATATTGGTCTTGTATTCTATGCCCAGTGTTTACCCTTCACTCCTGGTGGTTCGTTCATATGGAATTTGGTACTCATAGACCCAACAAGTTGTTATTAAGCGATGAACTACCTATTCATCATTTCTATAGGTCAACTTTCCCTGTTAGTCAGGACAGAATGGGAAGGGTAATAAGTTCTGTTCTCCTCTTCCTGATCAGGCAACATCAGTTGGAAGAGGCTTAGCTGTCCCTCAGACATGGCAAAGCAGCTAGGGAAAACCATTGAAGCAGGCTGGGAGAGGGCAGGGAAGGAGAAAGCATCTCTGCTCCTTTATGACATAGCTGTCATAGATCATAGCGCTCCTCTTCTCTTCTGCGTCAGTTCCCAGTCTCCCATCTTGCCATTCCCACTAATACTTCTAACCTTTCCAAAAGACAACCAACACTTCAAGGAGGAGGCTGTTGAAATAATGTGATTTTTTTTTTCAATGATCTACTTCTCCTTGGGGTTTTGAGGAAAACTTATTTATTTGTAATTGTAAAGGAGCTGCTGATATATTGGGTGATCTTCCAATCTGTATATTTTCAATTAATTTGGAAAAAATAAACTTGCAAAGTTTCTGTGATTATTATTATTTTTTTTTTCCATCAGTCAAAGTATTTGTTTTATTTACAGAAAGTTATAGAAATGTAGCAGTTTGGAGATATGGATTTGTTTCACCCTAAAGTAGTAGCTTGTGATAAACGCACCATTCTACTAAGGTGAGGGAAAGTAGTTAGATTGCATCACCTTCCCAGGGAAATGTGAATGTTCTCAGTGTATAATCACATGAAATATGGAAGTCTAAGTAAACATGGAGATGATTTTTTGCCTGAAAAAACAATAAACATGATGAAAAACATTGCAGAATGTCTAACTCCATACAAATAAAATACTGTGGTGTGTTGCATTAAAAATTATTAATTAAAACACAAAATTAATGCTCTGTGCATCCCACAGATGCGGTGCATTGATGATGTCAGTCTCCGCACAGGCCATCACCTTACCTTTGCACAGGTCATCTTCCATGAAAAAGAAGGCAGGTCTATAGGCAAAGGTGGTGGTTATTCATCAATATAAAGGAGAATCCTACAATTTGAGCCTGACAGCTCAATATGCTTCTTGATTACTACTGGACTGTCTAAGTTTTGGTCAGCCCTCATTTCTGTTTTTCTTCAGGTGGACTAATCTATTGGACCTGGCACCTGGACTGACAGCTCCCTATGGGTCTGCCTATCCAAGTGCAGAGCAGCATTTCTTCTCAGGTGTGCATTTGCCTCTGGGCTCTACCTGCATCTGCATGCTGAATACCACCACTGTGTTCAAAGTCATTTCCCTCTAGGTAGAAACGAGAAACCTTGTGCAGTGAGGATCATGACAGCTCCTATCCCAGAAATAATGGGGCTCATCTCTGACAGAGCTTTATAAGTCCTGCTAAAACAAAACAAAAAACTGTACTGGCCTGTCTTAATATATGTATGTTTGTGACAGCTTATTGCCATGGAAGTAACGTGTAACCAGGAGGTAAAGGTGCAATAGGGAGGGACAACATGCAACAACTTATTACAGCATGAAACAAGCTTTGACATTAAAAAAAATGTATGCATGCATTTATTACTGATGTATAAAAAAATCCTGTCACATCTGCGGACAGTTAACAAGTAGCTAAATAAATCATTTGTTCAATGCTCAGAAAGACTAACACAAAAATAATTTGAATGTCAAGAATCAATGGAAGAGTAACAGAGAGCAAACCAGAGCTTGCTATAACTTTGTACCATTGTAATATTTTGTAAAATAGATGCACCTTAGGCATTGTGTACATTTTTGTTCAAAATCACATTAAAATATTTTTTAAAAGTGTAGTGGAATTGGAAAAGAAAGTTCTGGGAAATTTAATAAAGATGATTTAAGGGTCTGAAATGGCTTCCATACAAGGACCTACTTGAGATTAGGACAATTTCAGGACATACACAACTATTAGGTGAAGATGGTTTTACTTATCTCCTTTACTGTGTATAATGTCATTAGTTAAATCTGTCAGCTTCATTGAGGTCTATTTTAACATCTAAAGTAAGCTAACAAGCAAAAGGTTATGGAGGCCCAAAGCACTGTCTAAGCATTGCAGGTTTCCTTGAACAAATGGACTCGCTGTCTCTCTAGTCTTTTTCCAAGGAAGGAAGAGCTGAATGTGGTGTGTGAAAAGTTGAGGATGGATCCATCCCTCCTCTCTACAGAAATAAATTCTTAAGAATGCAGCTGTTTGCATAACTGTGAACACTTCCTGCTGGTTCTTGCAGGCATTTCCGTGTTTCTCGCACAAGCCACATGGGCAAGCAATAGAAACAGAGGAAAGCTGCAGCATCTGTAGCAGGAGGGAATGAGCTGGTTTCTATTTGGAATCCTTCCCCATGTATCAAAGCGCATTATCATTCATATGCAGAGTGCAGACTTGAACAGTCAAATTCTTAAGGAAGTGCCTTTCTTCCTACTATTTCTTAATAGAAATGCCATCCAGAAAGGAAAAGGTTTGTCCACCTCAGCCTGCTTAGTATGGTATGGTTGTTTCTGCACTGTACAGTCAGACATCAGGTTTTCTAATACAGAATGACCACGGAGGAAAACGCTATAACGACGACAGAATCCTTACAGAAGCAGTTTATCAAGCAGATTGGTGCATTGTTAGCTCTCAGCTGCAGAACCAAGCCAATATTTTGTAACAGGGCAAGGTGATAACCCTGAGTGCTCCTTGGCCGTTTACCCAGAGCAGCAGCCACCATGCAAAGAAAATGCAGTTTCAGTAAAACAAACGCTCAATCCCAGAAACACGAGAGGCATTCAAAGCTCGGGCTGCTTTTAAGAGCTGCCTTCTGCTGCAATGAAGGGGGCTGCCCCCCCTCGCCCTTCGGCACTCGCCTTCCCCGCCGCCAGGTGACTGAGATGGGAGAGACCCAGGGAGGAGAGCAGCGGGAGGGGGCAAAGAACAGGAGGGGGAGAAGGGAGAGGAAGGAGGAGACGGAGGAGGAGGAGGGCGGGCAGCTCCTGCTCGGGCGGGATTGGCCAGAAATTGCTGCAGCGCGGGGCGGGCCGGGTCCGGGGCCTCGCTCCCAGGGCAGGGGCCCCCCCCCCGGGGGGGGGGCCCCCCCCCCCCCCCCCCCCCCCCCCCCGCCCGGCAGTGCTACAGCGATCCTAGGGAGAACCTGCGACGATGCCAAGCGTACAGAGCGATCCTCGATGCGTTAACTGCCTTTTATTACATCGATCTGCCTTTTGTGTTACTGTTGGATACACTCGCAGCGTTTATTTTTTACCTACAAAGGCAGATTTGCTTGTGCAGCTACAGAGTAATTGGCATTCAGACACCAATCCTCCCATTCAGATTTCCTGAATTCAGAGGCACGGACTGAAATTACTGCGTGAATGAAGTCACATGATTTCCTTTCGTGTTTACCAATCAATCCTGTGCCATATGTCTCAGAGAAATTAATATCAATAACTTGTCGTCGTCCCCTTTGCTGTCTAAGCAGGTCAGTTTTCAAGGGCTCACAAACAGGAATGTACTGATATTATTCAGAAAATTTCTGCATTACACCAGATTTGTAAGATATTTCTACCTGATTATATTTTGATTTGCTAAGTGTGGTTGCAGAAAGGTACTAAAGGAGCTAAATATTTGAGTGAAGGGTTTTGAGAGGAATCTGTGAAAAGATCTGAGTATTTAGTCTTTGTATAAACTGCCACTTAGTCATAGCATTAGATAAGGTTTACACAATTCCATGGACTTACCCTCCACAACAGACAATTCATTCAATTTTGTTGTTGTTGTTGTTGTTAGAATTGGTGATTTCTCTATCTTGCCTACATACTTAGTAAATAGCATAGCCCAAAGCA
The DNA here is from genome assembly GCF_011077185.1 of Oxyura jamaicensis. Taxonomy (NCBI): domain Eukaryota; kingdom Metazoa; phylum Chordata; class Aves; order Anseriformes; family Anatidae; genus Oxyura; species Oxyura jamaicensis. Next base: position 5,313 of record NW_023302931.1, read on the forward strand.
ACTTCTCCTGAAAGGTAGGAAAAAAAAAATCATGTCTTCCCCTAGAACTATGGAAGAATGGAAGACTGTTTAGAAGTGAGGGAGCTTGGATTATGTCCTTTTGCCATCCACAAAGAAGTTACGTAACAGAGCAACCGAGCACAGTCTTTTTAAAGAAAAGCATGAATAAATCTTTCTGAAGGAAAGAATATTTGAGGATTTTTTTTTCCCCACACACTATTGTCACTGTGGCAAAGTTAACCAAAATGTGAATTTTCTTTTATTCCTTCTTCATTTTCCTTATTTGTCTGCATACAGGTAAATGTTTGTGCAACCGAGTATGGTCTCTTTTTTGATAACATTTTTCTTACTATCTTTATGGGAAAAGATATCTATGAAGTAACTACATGGATCTATAAAGTAACTACAGGTTGAGTAACACCCCTTGAGGCCAGGCTATCTGAGAGATTGCATCACCTATGCTATGCTATACATTCTTTTGCTCTAAAGCATAAAGGTATGTTTTGCATGGACTTAAAAGTCAAAAGATTAGGTATGTCTATGGCTGTTGTGTCGTCCCCCCCCCCCCCCAATGACTACCAACACCTGTGATGAATCATTCTTAAATAACAGGTTTACTCTTTTATGTAGAAATAGTTCAATACTTTAAGCTGGCTGAATAGCTGGGAAAGACATTTTGGGTGGGATCCAAATAAAATAGAAATTCTGCATATGAATTGACTGTTTTCTAAATAAAACTTTTTTTTTTTTTTTTTTTTTTAAGTGTCATGCCATACATAAATAGCAGTTCTCATTCACTTCTCTCTTCTAATTTAAAATATCCATGACTTTTATGGAACTATTGTACAAGGGTAAAAATTGTATTAATCTAAACCAAACATATTAACATGAAGCAGAAGAACATATTGAGTTTCCATTTTAAATACAGATTGCCAAGGAAAACAAGGAAGACAAAGTATAGCTGGTAGTTGTATGAAAATATTCCAGTTATGTTTTAGCTGTAGAATATGGGCATTTGGAATACATAAGTCAGAGTATGCCTTAAATAAATAATAATTGTAAAATGCCATGCTAGTGCTTTGGTGGCACATAAAACAAAAACATTAGTCATAAATTATGACTATGAAAGAAAGCTGTGATGTTTATTTACACCACCAGAAAGGTAGAAGCATGGCTGGTAAGGCAAAGACCAAAATATTAGTTGGTGAATTATGACAACTAAGTAGAAATATTTTTTAGTGAATGGAACAGCAAAAATCTATTTTGGACTACATTTCAACCAAATCAAATGTCATTTGAAATCAGAATGTCAGAATACATGTGTTTTCAATGGATGTTTCAAATATCTTTGGGGAAAAAGATATCCTTCCTTCCTAAACTTCCAAGACAAGCAAAACAGAGGCTTTCTTGTCATGCACTTCAGTGTGAGTGTTGATTCTGAAAAGAGAGAAGTGCTCCCCACTTACACCATGATTCCAAAGTAAAAATGAAATCTAGGAGGTTTCAAAACCTTGTTTGTTCGTTTTTTTTTTTGTTTTGTTTTGTTTTGTTTTCCCGAAAAGGACCAATCAGCACCTTTTACAAATGAAGTCAATTTTATCGATTCCCACCCCCATGCTAAGTATCCACCAGGAGATTATTTTGTTTATTACGCTATAAGAGAAACAGAGATTATATTTTTTAAAAAAGCGAAAGTTTTAAACCTAGTTCCAACCTCGACTTTATGCATAACTATAGTCTTGCAATTAATACGGTTTCAAAGTCCAACTTTCAAGGAGAACCACACCTATTTTTTTTCTTCAAAAAATACAGGAGTTAAAAATAGTGAAAAAAAATCATGAAACAAAACTGGCCATTGATTAAGTAATAACCGGTTCAAAACAACCCCGCAATTGTCATCATGTTTCCAAGCAACACTTCTGAGCATCTCAGATTAACACATCGCCACAAGTGACCCGCTCCTCCGCCTTCTGAGAAAGGACGCTGAAAAGAATAGCACGCTGTTTCCTCCCCCCCCCCCCCGAGGCGATTTTAGAGAACACAGAAGAACCTCCCCCAGCCCTCACTCATCCAGCAGAGCCTCACTCAGAGCCTCCCACAGCTTCCGGACCTTGCATTCCAAAGCTCTCCTTCGGACAGCTTTATTTTCTTTCACATAAAACACTACTGAATGCAAAAGTATGTATTGCTTTGCCTGTATCTGCCTGACAAAGTGGGACATGCAGTATACATTACAGTAGAAGAAAAAAAAAAAACATTTATCTGTTTCGGAAAAACACGGAGCAGAGAGGCTCAGCGGGGCGGAATCCCCAAGGCACCAATGGCGGAGACTCCTCCCTGCGGATACCAGCCTCTGGCTGACTTCACTTGTTTATCTTCCTCCCCCATTTTTAATCCTCTCTCTGAGCGCGTCCAAGACCGCACCCGACCTCCTCAGGAAAGCAGCCAAGAGCCTGAAGCGAGTACAGCTGCCAAGCCCGAACAGAAGGCAGTAGCAGCAAAGAATCTGGCCAAGGCAGCAAGGCCCAAAGCAGTCAAGGCAAGAGATGGCCAAGAAGACATAAGGATATCAGAAGAAAAAACTTGCAGATAAACCTAAGAGCACCTTTAATAGCCAACCGTGCTGTCGGAGGGGAATTAAAAAGAAAAAAAAAAAAAAAAAGGCAAAACCACAAAGAGCTGATAGATCAGTTTAAGGCCAGACAGGTACATAACAATCCCCTAATGTGCATAGGAATTTATGCGGTGTGGGAAAGTACCCTTTAGTCTTTTGTGTGGACTCGTGATCCTCCATTGTCTCTATTTCCGATATCATGTACCTGAACAGCCCACACCATCCTTCAGAAGCTAAACCCTTAGCTGCGGGATGCCATCCCGGTGAGAAATTTACAGATCTGCCAGTGTAGCCTGAAAGCCCTGGGAAGAGTAAATGGCAACCGTAAATTTCAGAAACAAAACAACAACAAAAAAGAAGCAGGAAAAAAATAATAAACAGACAAAAAACAACAACAACAACAAAGACAAAAGCCAAGGGGAAGAACCCAGCGCGGCTCCGGAGGCCGGGCGCTCCTCGCCGCCACGGGTTCGAAACTCGCGCGCTCCGATCTGATTGGCCAGACCCGGCCACGCCCCCTCCTGCCCCGAGGGTTGCTCGGGGCTTCTCCCCTCCGAAACCGCGCGGTGCCCCGCGGGGCTGGGCTGGGCTTCGCCCTATAGCACGCCCAGGGACGGAGCTCGGTGGTTTTTTTCCCTCCCCCATCCCCAACTTTTATTAAGTTTTAGAAGTAGTACTGGGTAACTCATTAGAGAATGGAGCTGGTTCACTAAATATAGTTGTTGTGCTGAAGAACTCCCCATATATAAGCAAGTTTCCAGTTAGATAAAATCACTTTCCAAAGAAAAGAGTAATTATGTGTTCCTGCTCTTTTTAGGACGATGTGGGTGGCTCTGAAAAGAGCCTTTGGGTTATTCGTTAGCACGGTTTTACTTGGCCTTAGCCTTGTGGCTGTCGGTCTTCTTGGGCAGCAGCACGGCCTGGATGTT
>NW_023302932.1:0-10294 GCF_011077185.1 Oxyura jamaicensis
CTAACAGACCTATAGTTTCCTGGGTCTACCTTCCGGCCCTTCTTGTAGATGGGCGTCACGTTTGCTAGCCTCCAGTCAACTGGGACCTCCCCTGATAGCCAGGACTGCTGATAAATGATGGAAAGTGGCTTGGCCAGCTCCTCCGCCAGTTCTCTCAGTACCCTTGGGTGGATCCCACCCGGCCCCATCGATGTGTATACATCTAAGTGCCGTAGCAGGTCGCTAACCATTTTCTTGTGGATTATGAGGGCCCCATTCTGCTCCCCATCCCCTTCCACCGGCTCAGGGTACTGGGTATCCAGAGAACAACTGGTCTTGCCGCTAAAGACTGAGGCAAATAAGGCATTAAGTACTTCAGCCTTTTCCTCATCTCTCATCACTAAGTTTCCCCCCGCATCCAGTAAAGGATGGAGATTCTCCTTTGTCCTCCTTTTCCTGTTTATGTATTTAAAAAAACATTTTCTGTTATCTTTAACAGTAGTAGCCAGATTGAACTCCAGATGAGCTTTGGCCTTTCTAATTTTGTCTCTGCACAGCCTTGTAACATCCTTATAGTCCTCCTGAGTGGCCTAGCCCCTTTTCCCAAGGTCATAAACCCTCTTTTTCTTCCTGAGCTCTAGCCACAGCTCTCTGTTCAGCCAGGCCGGTCTTCTTCCGTGCCGGCTTGTCTTTGGGCATGTGGGGATGGTCTGCTCCTGTGCCTTTAAGATTTCCTTCTTGAAGAGTGCCCAGCCTTCCTGGACTCCTCTGCCCTTCAGAACTGCCTCCCAAGGGACTCTGCCAACCAGTGTCCTGCAGGAGTATCCCCTTTTACACCATGGGGCTTATGTTTAGTACTGTTCAGAAGTTTTGTTTATATAAAATGCAATGCCATGCTCTAGGTAGTTCCCCAGAAAATAGAATGCAGTGGAAGGCAATGTTTGTTCTTTGAAGAGTGGAATATGGAGTTTTCTTGTAAATACAACAAGATTCTTTAATATTACAGTGATTGCTAATACAACATTCTCTGTCACTTGGCAATGTAGTCAGGTCTCAAATGTAAAACAGTGTTCATTGAGGAGTAGAGTTCATTGAGAATATTGTTCTCTTACTGAATTCAGGCAAATTACCAGCCTAGATTTTATTTGGATGTTGAGAAAAATGATAAATCAAATAAAATTGCACCTGACCCTACAAAACTTTGCATGGTTTCCAGTGAAGCCATGCAATTACAGTGAGGTTACCCTGCTTTCTTCCCCAAGCCATAATGTGGATTAATGCTGATAAAATTCAGCCCAGTTATGCTGAAAGTTTTATGAACTTCATTCAACCTGGGAACTAACTCAATTTTCAGACAGATAACATAATACCTCAATAGACACCATGTGGGTGGGAAGATGGATATGTGGCAATGACACAGGTTTTCATATCTGTTTGAATTATACTTTAGAAAACAAGAACATTAATGACAGCTGAAAAACTAACTTCAGAATCAATTTTGTTCAACATAGCTCGGGTTGAGTATCTGCAACCTGAAGGTTATGGGAATTTCTGTCTTTGATACCACTGCCTGGAAACAAGAAGTGGATATTCAACTGCTTTCTGGCACTCCCACGTACCCACTCACTCTTCTTCAAAAACTGAAATAACTAAAACTGTCACAAGAGAGATTATACATTTTGGGTCAATTTATTTCTGATTGCTGATAAAATCCAACTGTGAAAGATGGTAAAAAAAAAAAAAAGGCAAAGGTGTTTACCAAGCAAATAAAAAGTGTAGAAATAAGGAATGGAAGGCTGTAGGAGTCCCATCAGCCTGCTGCTGGTGGGGGAACTCCATGCAGGCAGAGTGCTTCCCATTTATACCATACCTCCCATAGATCATCTGTCTAATTGTTCTTCCTGATGTTTAATGATTAGATCAATTCTAATTTAGGGCTGTATATTCTCCTTCTCTCTCCACCCCTACATGATGACAGAGAACACATGTGCCGCTACAGTTGCCAAACTCCAGCATAAAATAATTTCTGTTGCCTGGTGAGTTCAGGCTGTTACACCTATACCGCATGTGGCTAAAGGGCAGGTATGGGTTCTGTGAGCAGGGAACTGCCTACGACCTAGATTGCTGTCACATGCATGGTATGTCTGTAACTGTGCCTAAAAGATGAGGTACCCGGGCAGAGCTCAGCCCGTGTACAGGGCCACTGATCGTGCATATTCAGCTACTCAAGCATACTCACTGTGTAAATGGACACTCTTCATAGGGCATTTTCCTTTGCTAGGTATTTTCTTTGGTTGGTGCATCATAAATCACCAGCAAGTTAAAAATTGGTTAATGTGTGTAAATTATGTAAAATCCTTTATGCGATGAAATAACTTTCAAAATGATGTTCCTTGTCATTGGGGCAGTTTTTCAACATGAAATAGTCTTTTGAACAATTCGACCCCATAGACAAAAGAAGCAGTTGCAGTAATAAGGCACCATTCTTGTGGCAACTGCTGATTGGAAAGTTGAAAGATAATAGCTCTATAATGTTTTGAATGATTGAATTGCAGAAAAGTCTGTAGTTATTTTTGACTGTGATAAAACAAGCTAGTTGGTGTTTTGTTTTTGTTTTGTTTTGTTTTGTTTGTTTGTTTACTTTTCCCTGAGTATTATCAAATTCTTTCCACGGTTCAGATGCAAAATATATTTAAACCTCTGCATCATGAATGAAAGAGAATTGTAGCTTCCCTTACTTAGTGAAAGAACAGACGTTGTCCTTCAGAGATTTATTTAAAACTACAAAAATATGTACATTTTATGTAAGTTTTCCTCCACTGCAATACTATGCAAAATTTTGGCTTTCAGAATTCTTACAGAACCATATTGCGAGCACAGAGGAGATGATTTTTTCTTCCTTATAAAAGCTCTGCCACCATTTTTTGACCTATTTTAACAAGTTGTTTTGTCATGGTAGGGGAAATGGTAGAAATTCATAAATAATTCAGTTGTATATGTTTACACAAAAGCTTTATAGAATCAGAATTTAGGATGAACCCACATGTTGTCAGATTCGCTTCCACCTCCACCTATAAGGGCAAAACAAACACATGGGTGAACCACTGTGGGCACTCAGTAGAAGCGACACAAATCTGACTGCTGCAGCCATTGCTGCTGGACAGGAAGCATTGCTGCTCTGTTCTTGCAAATAGGATTCTCCTGTGACCAGCCTTTCATCACTTCCTGGGGGAAGCTTCTTGGAGCTTTACTCCCTCTTTTGGGGCTGTACTTGTCACAGGAGGGCAGTGAGAGTGAGTGGGACCAGAGCTGCCTGGAAAGCTGAGGAGGCTGTGAAGGGTAGTAAAGGCAAGAGCTTGGGCACGAGTTGCCTTCCCTCAGCAGCAAGAGAGGGGAAACAAAGGAGGGTACTGAATTATGGCCCAGCTCTGGAGCAGTCTGGGATGGTCTCTAGGAAGGGAGCGTAGATTTGTAGTGTCTTCATTTGTTCCTAGTCTCTTGGGGCACCTGAGCTCACACTGAGGCAAAATTAAGTGTGGTTTCAATGAACTGAACTCATAGGTCATCTGCTGAACAGCATGGTTTCATGGATGGGTCCAGGGGTTATGGCTGGACTTTTCGCACTTGAAAGACAGTTCAAATTCACATGGGAATGTGAAATGAAACAGCCAGTATTGAAGCAATGCCCTGCATAGAACCTCTTGTTCTGTAACAAGCTTGAACATTCTGATATTGATTAATCCTTTCCAAAAGCATATTATGTTTGCATGGAAAGAACAAGGGCATTCAGAAAAGGAACTCATCGAGAAAGAGCTATTGCACAAGGGTTAATTTTGCAGTGGCTGTTCAGCACAAACCCCGGTTTTACTGGTCTGTCTTCTGGAGGACTATTTACTCTGCCTTCTCCCATTTGGAATGAAGTGGTGGTGTACTCCCAGCACACACAAGAGTTAATTGCCAGAATCAGCCCTCAGAAGTTGCTAAGCAACATTGCTGGACCAGGCATCATGCTCAGACACTTCTGTTTCCACTTGATGGCCCCCAGCCAGCGCTCTCTGAAAACTTACCTCACTTCCTTGGATCCTGTAGTTTAATTAAGCTCACCTAACAAAAATAATTATTTTGTTATTAAGCTCCAGTTAGTCAATAATTATGCTGAGTGTAAAGATTGTCTGTACAATAAAAAAACAATCATTCAGTTAATATCCATTCATTTTATGTGTTTATATCCATAATTCCTACTTGAGATGAGCTGATGGGCTTTCATGATTTTAAAGTGTTAGTTGTAATAAAAGAACAGAAGTACTAACATCAGGTAAATTCTAAAATGGGACAAACATCCATCCGGGAGATGTAGTAACTATACTTGACAGAACAGAGCCTGGGATTTTCTGAAAAATTACCATTTATTTTTTAGTCTGGCATCTTAAGCAAGAACAAGGCTCTCAGGGAACTTGCAACCCGTGGGTAAATCCAAAAGTCCTGAAATCATTACAAATGCAGGACTGTGTATGCTGTCACCCCAACCTGATGACAGATCAAGAATTCTGGGCTAGTTCATCTGATGTTAATAGAGATGCAGACAATTCTGGGCATGCTGTGGATCTTGCCCTCTGTATAGAAGGTTGAAGTCCAAAATACCCTAGAGATAGTAGCAAAACTACAGATCAGTAGCTAATTTGTTCTATTTGTTCTCAGAACAAATCATTCTGGTAGTGCCAGGGTGATAAAAAAATCATTTTTATGGGTTGGTGTCTGGCAGTGATTATGAAGTCTGATGGAAGACTGGCATCTAGCAGTCTTGCTTTCTTTGTGGATTCTTTGGTGTCAAGCAGAGCAGAATTCACACAGTAGCTTCTCCCCCTTGCCAACGTGCTTGTTCTGTCTTGCTCTTTTCCCTGTCTGCCCTTAGAAAATTTATAGGAACTGAATGATCCTCACGCTGTGTAAATTTATAGGAACTGAATGATCCTCACGCTGTGTAAGAAAAGTCCAGCCATGACACCATGTTATCTTGGCAAGTGTAGCAGTATCAGACATTAAGACAGCAATTTTCCAACTTTTTTGAATTTCTGGAAGCTCAAATATTTTGAGGGCATCTGCAGAGTGAATTTATGGTTACTGAAAATAGAAATGCTTTCCTTCATTGCCTTTTCTAGATTTTTAGAAATAGTTTATGTCACCATAGCAGTTTGCAGGCCACAGGTAGAAATAGCTAGTCTAAACTCATCCTTTTGTTCATTTCATTATGTTTTGTATTTATTCAGCCACATCTGGAAACTGTTCTTAGCTAAAGCCTGAACAAAATTCTACAATATTCTAAGCAGAATTACTCTTTCCATTTTCAAGCAAATTTCTTCTCCCTTTGTCTGAATCTGTTTAAGGATGTGAGCTTCTGTGGGAAGTGGAACTACACCTCTGGTATCAAACCAAAAGGGAGAAAGAAAACAGCAAGATATTTCCAAGATCAATCACATTTTAATGATGATTATAACAGAGTATTGTATTGTCTGGCATTGTGTACAGTGACAAGGTATTAGACTGCTGTGGAAGTGATTCTGGTCTTGCTCGAGTTAATGGGAGTTTTGCCATTGACTTCAATGGAGATAGGTTTCATGTTGCCTGATGTTTGTTTTTATATTTGCACCACTAGACACTGCAGAAGACTTTCTGAAATCCAACATGCTCTGCTGTCATTGGTACTGCTGTTTTTCCTCTCTGAGTGCTTTTTAAAGTTCAGTATAACACTCCACAGTGCACTAGCCTTTATTTCATTTCTTAACTGTATGGGCAGACTCCATGTGTCCTGTCCCTGCTCACATACTAATTACAGACTTCTTTTCTTCTGAGTAGACAGTAAATATATTGCTCATTTTGTGTTTGAATGTAGAGTCTGGAGCAGCCCTAAGGTCATCTAAGATCCGTGCAGGAGCAGCAATGCCTTGGCTGGCAGCTGAATGCTGGTCTGTGTCCTCATTCTCTTAGAGCACCAGACTCTTTGGTGCGGTAGTAGTTATCTTTGGGGACTGGTTGGGACATGAGAAGCTGTTTTCAGAAATGTGCTGGAAGGGAGCTCACAAGAACATTATGTTGGAATTCCACTTTTGTAAGTGAAAATTTCTTTGCCTCAGAGATCAGTCCCTTTCCACATATCATTTAATCATGAATACGAAAGATGACTTGTATCTGAGGCTCATAAAAATGTTTTGCCTTCTGACATACATTATATTGTGTAAAATGTTAGATGTGACATAAAAATTCCCACAAAAGGAAACCGAGTATTTTCCAACAGCATTTACATTCCTGATTCCCTAAGTAAAGTCTCCCATCCCTCATTTCAAATGTAACAAACTGGTCTGTAAAGAACACTGTCAAAGGAAAGAATATTTTTCATCCATAAAATTATTGCATATTGGTGGTGTTTTCTTCATTGATTATGGCAGGAAGATAACAACAAAAAAATCTATTATTAAAGCTAATAAATGAGGAAATCACTATTACCCCCGTCTTGCTCTCACCAAATAAATTAATCCCATGTGTACTGATTAACCACTGATGTCGTGCTGAGCATTAAACTGAACACAGAAAAGATACAAGGTGAAATCCTGGCACACTGGAAGAGTTAAAACCTCCACTTACTTCAGCAGGATAAAATGTCAAGATTTCATTTGGATCTCCACTCAGGGATATTGCATCTTAGAGGCCGGCAGGCATGGCACTGAGAAATGCATACCTGAATTTAAGTTGCAAGCGCATATTTAGGCTCTGAAATAAACAGCTTAATTTTCAAAAGCATCAAGAATTTACTGTTTCCTGCTGATGAGATCATCCCAATGAATAATCACTGTAGCTTATTCTAACATACACAGACAAGTGAATATTTAGTCCAAATAAGCATTATTCACTTTTCTTTTTGCATCTGCCAAAAGACACTGCAAAAATGTTTGAGTAAAAAAGTAGCAAAACAGAGCTTACGAAAAATCATACTGTAGAAATCACCTATTCTCTTTTATATTTTCTTCCCTATGTTCAGATATGAAATAAAATGAGGATTAGCTGCAGAATTAAAAGCAGATGAGAATCAGCTATCTGCTCCCTGCTGCATGGCCTAGATCCTCCACTGGGAATGCAACTAAGAAACTGACTCTGGAGCTTGACTTGAACGTACTGATGAGGAAAGGTAATTCGCATTGTACAGAACTCTCTCATGCTTTTTATTCCGTGCACAATAGGAAAGCATACAGCTAATCAAAACTGGTAGGTTTTGGGTTTCCTTCACAGGGTAAGCTGATCTGTACTACTGAAATACGGAATCTGACTTTTCCATAGGTATGAACTAAAAGTCACTGTGGGAATGGGAGGATGTTGTATATATGTATATATGTATAAGAATTAAGTAAAGACCAAAAAAAATATGATTTATGGAAGACATTAAATCCTTTTAAAAGTAGGATCAGTTTGCAATAAAATGGTCATAGTCATGGACTCTGTCGATCCTTAGTAGTTTTGTATAAATTGAATCACTGAGGTTAGAAAAGACCCTTAAGATTCAGACCAACCATCAAAAACCATCAAGAGGAGCTAAGATCTGTCCCACTAAATTGAATACAGATTAATTTAAATGTCCTGTTTTTTTGAAAAACAGCTGTTGTCTACCTATGTGTGTGTTTGCTTCTAACCTCCTGTTTAAAGTGTTGGAAGAATGGCTTAACTGAAGTCTTGTTTTAAGTCTATTGAAATTGAACCATTGCAGTCATGTGTAGATGGACTTCAATCAATTTATATCTGCCATATAAAATTCCATCCTTTGAAATAAGCTAAATCAACATGTCATTTGTAAATCAATTTAACTGTGTACACATGTGGATTTGCTTCATTTAATGAAATTGATTTAAAGAAACAATCCTAGTGAAACCACTACCACTTTCTTTTGCAACCAAAGCCTATATTATGTTGATATATTTGGAACTAGAACTCTTCTGGCATAGATATTGAATAGCCATCAAACTCTACAGCTGCACTGTTGAACATCAACCTGAATACTTGGTCTTGTTATGGATTTGGCTAATAAATTTTGTTACACAAAACCACGTTTCTCCCTCTGTGAGATTTAACCCATGCATCTGTCTTCCCAAATGTGTTGGGAATCTGGGGGGAGCAAGCAGATTTTTCACTCTGTTTTTGTCCTGCAAGAAGTAACCCAAGCTCCTCACATCAACACTTATGCTTTTAATATACTAGTATAACTTTTCAATTTGATTTATGGATACACAAGGAATTTTTTAAATTCAGTCAGAACAATGGCCATTTATTGTCTAGCCAGGATGCTCTTGTAGGGTATCTGTTTTATCTGGGAAATTTATGCTACCATGAATTTATGGCTTCAGATGACAGCAGTCTCTATGTTGGTACTAATTAAATAACAACTGATTGAATAACAACATTCATTCTAAGATTGTTGCTCCAACCATTTGTACTTTTGGAAATTGTGTAAAGATAAATTCATCCACATGGAATACGTTTATTCTTTAGTGATTCCTATCACTATGACAGAAGTCATAATGTATTTTTTAATGTACACATAATCCTCTTTGCTGAATACCTTCAAAAGAGAGTAAGAAGGGAAGATCTCAGACATGCACATCCTGATCCTAACGTCTTCTCTGAAAGTCACAAATTTACATCTATGAGAGACATATATATATATTAAAAAAAAAGGCACTTATGAATTTGTCTTGGCTTTTTTTTCTATTTTAGTTTGTGCCAGTTATTCTATATATACATATATATAATAATCAGTTATACATATATATAATAATATAATAAAAATATTTGGAGCTGGAAGACATCATGAAGCAGGCTAGCTATGACTGAAACATGGTGGGACCACTCCCATGACTGCAGTGCTGCGATGACTGGCTATAGGCTCTTCAGAAGGGACAGGCAGCACAGAAGGGGTGGTGGTGTGGCTCTCTATATTAGAGAGTGTTTTGATGTAGTGGAACTCGAGACTGGGAATGATAAGGTTCAGTGCCTATGGGTTAGGATCAGCAGGAAGGCCAACACGGCAAGCATCCTGGTCTGTTACAGACCGCCAAACCAGGTTAAGGAGACGGATGAGGAGTTTTACAGGCAGCTGGCAGAAGCTGAGAAATCGTCGGCTCTTGTCCTCATGGGGGACTTCAACTTCGCAGACATATACAAGAAATGCAATACAACTCAGAGGAAACAGTCTAGGAGGTTTCTGGAGAGCGTGGAAGATAACTTCATGAGTTTCCTGATGCAGCTGGCTAGTGAGCCTACCAGGGGAGGTGCCCCACTGGACCTTCAATTCACAAAAAAAGAAGGACTAGTGGGAGATGTGGTGGTCAGGAGCAGTCTTGGGCAGAGTGATCACGAAATCGTAGAGTTCTCTATTCTTGGCGAAGTCAGGAAGGGGACGAGTAAAACTGCTCTCTTGTACTTCCAGAGGGCAGTCTTTGAGCTGTTCAGGACTCTGGTTGGCAGAGTCCCTTGGGAGGCAGTTCTGAAGGGCAGAGGAGTCCAGGAAGGCTGGGCACTCTTCAAGAAGGAAATCTTAAAGGCACAGGAGCAGACCATCCCCACATGCCCAAAGACAAGCCGGCACGGAAGAAGACCGGCCTGGCTGAACAGAGAGCTGTGGCTAGAGCTCAGGAAGAAAAAGAGAGTTTATGACCTTGGGAAAAGGGGCTAGGCCACTCAGGAGGACTATAAGGATGTTACAAGGCTGTGCAGAGACAAAATCAGAAAGGCCAAAGCTCATCTGGAGCTCAGTCTGGCCACTGCTGTTAAAGACAACAAAAAATGTTTTTATAAATACATCAACACAAAAAGGAGGACTAAGGAGAATCTCCACCCTTTACTGGATGCAGGGGGATACTTAGTAAGCAGAGATGAGGAAAAAGTTGAGGTGCTTAATGCCTTCTTTGCCTCAGTCTTTAACAGCAAAACCAGTTGTTCTCTGGACGCCCAGTACCCTGAGCTGGAGGAAGGGGATGGGGAGCAGAATGTGGCCCCCACAAATCCACGAAGAAATGGTTAGCGACCTGCTACAGCATTTGGATGTACGCAAGTCGATGGGGCCGGATGGGATCCACCCGAGGGTACTGAGAGAACTGGCGGAGGAGCTGGCCAAGCTGCTTTCCATCATTTATCGGCAGTCCTGGCTATCAGGGGAGGTCCCACTTGACTGGCGGCTAGCAAACGTGATGCCCATGTACAAGAAGGGCCGGAGGGTAGACGCGGGGAACTATAGGTCTGTTAGTTTAACATCAGTGCCAGGGAAGCTCATGGA
>NW_023302933.1:0-7507 GCF_011077185.1 Oxyura jamaicensis
ACTTGATGATCTTGAGGTCTCTTCCAACCTAGAAATTCTGTGATTCTTTGATTCTGTGATACTATCTTGTCAAGATCAGGCTGGCACTCAGGAACACCTCTCCCTCTTCCCTTCCTTCTCCGTGGTAGGTTTAGATCTGAAGCATCCAGGGTCCAAATAGTATGGAGTGATGGCAGTGGTCAGATTTTGGAAAGGTTTACATTTGCCATATCTCTGTCAAGGGCCATTTGGTTAAGTTTGAATTTTGGTCTGACAGAGGTCACAGTGGTTGGGCTGGGAACCATGTCAGCATGCCTAATAAGTATCAACTAACAATGACAATCAACAAATACTTCATATACCACCCACATTCTGCCAGTTACTTTTCCTTCCTTGCCTATTTTCCTTCAGACCCATGCTACCTTACACGATTTTTTATTGTAAAGGTCCCATCCCTTTCTCTTATATCTTTCTGTGCAACATCAAAGGCAGTGTAGCCTCAAAAAAGAAAAGTAGCCTTTAAGACCATTTTCTGCTTAACTGTCTGAAGACAGGGTTAAAAGAGGGGAATTCTTCTGACTGAAATATCTGCTTCTAAAAAGTTTCTAAGCATTGTTGATGAATAGTTTAATGTTGATGGACATGAATTCACATGCTAATGAGAGTACTGGTGTTTGGAAAACAAAACATCTTTGTATCTTCCAGTCAACTGATGTAAAGATTCAATTCTTACATTATATATATATAAATTTCAATAAATATACAGTATCAGAGGAACAATGAATATGTAAAAAACAGTTTGATTGACACATACATTGTAACAGAAAGCACCAGAGGCTGCTCCATACAGAGTGTTTCCTCAGATCCACCACTGTAGCTTTTCTGAACTCATTTATTGCCCCACAACAAAAGAAATGATTTTGCTATGAAATCTGCTGCAACACCTGTAATTCTGACTTTAAGATTTATTGTCATAAATATAGTTTTAATGCTACATGGTGGTTATAACACAGATCTTGTGTTTTTTTTTTTTTTTTTTTTTTGTCTCAACTTCTTTAAGCAATTATTAAGGAGAACTATGCCAATTTCCCATGAAATGGAATTTTTGCTGTTGATAGTGGAAAGGGGTTGCTGCTACCTACAAATTAATACTGACATGCAATCTTTGTTACTTCTCATCCATACCAATAATATTATCTTTTTTTAATCTTAGTGGGTTTTGTTGTTGTTGTTTTGTTGTGTTTTTAATCTTTCATCTTTGCTACTGTTGTGAGATTCTCAGTTCTTCCTACTGCTCTAAGTTTAAATTTTATATAAACGCTTGCATAGTGCATGGTATCTGCGGTTTTTAGTTGTCTTTTCTATGGAAATACAATCATGTCTCTACAAGCTTGACTGAAGTTCAATAAAATGAACCATTCCCTCAGTTCTATCACAGGAATTGCAAAGCAAAGTAATTAAATATGTAACAGTTCTGCAATATACACTTTTTAGCTATAGATTGGTGCTAACCAAGCTCCTAAACCTAAATGCCTTAGGTGTTTGAAAAACTTAAGCAAAGATTTAGAGCTTTGTAGTATAGGCAAGTGTTTTCTCTAAGCAAACAGTGAAGACTGTTCATTCCATACTGGGGGTTCTTCCTCATGATTCTATTTCTCATTTTCATTAATTTCACTGCACAGTCATGTCAGCTTTCCCGGGTAAAAATAATTCATCAACCACTTCTTTATATGACCAGTCTTTTTGATCCATTCAAACGATATTCTTTGATTTTTGATACTGGATCTCAGAAGGATAATTTTTTCAGAAATTCATCTATTTTTCAGAAAATTAACATGCCTTTTTTTTCTAATATTTACCTTTATCAAGGTAAAAATATCCTTCTTTCCGTCCTGTATGCTATATCTCCTTATGAGGCTTCTAAGTAGTGGCTTTCTTCCTTTGCTGTTGCTTTAAGAAGTTTAACAAAACTCTTTTACTGTAGCTGCAACAGAAATGCTTAACAGTAACCTCCCTTCACAACCACGTTCGGTATGCTTTCCTGAGCATTCTGAAAAGGTGAATGTTTGCCTCCCATTTTTAATTGCAACCTGACACATTGTTTTCCTATAAATTTTTATACATGGAGTATTTATATAGAGTCCTTACATATAGTTGATATGGAGTATCAAAGCTCTGTTCTGGAAGTCTTTGTTATAGGCATTAGACTCCATAGATTAAAGCTAGCACTCAAAAAGAAAAATAAGCAACAACAAAAATCAATAACAACAAAAAACATTTTTGAAGCCCACCCACCCTCCTTCTTCCCCCTTTTCAGCTAAATAGACTCACATGTATCAGTTCTGTTCCGTTATCCACTTGACTGGACTGCCTTCCTTGTGTATTGTTACAGAGGAGGGAGGTCCAATAGGGCAAAAAGTCTGGTGTAAGGTGTGATTTTGTCTAACTAGAAGAACTTTACTCTTGAGCACTATGAGGACTTGGTATGTATGGTGGAGTGTTGAACTAGGTGCAGTCCTTTGAATGTATAGGACTCAAACATAAATGGCTAAAAGTTGGTCCCATGCTCAGGTTTGTGCTCATTTCATTGCAGGCAAACTATTTGCCTTGCTTTCTTTGAATCTTAAAATTATAGGTTTCTTCCCTCACTTTATTTATTTCCTTATCGTCTGTAGTGTATTGACAAAGTTTAACAAAGTTATCCGAAAGTGTAAGATCCCACTAACATTTTTTACTACATTAAACATGATACAAAGAGAAGCCATGTCTTAAAGACTTTTACAGCGCATGACAGCTTAAGACAAAATATGAGATTCACTCTTGAAGGAATCTTTGCAAACATATTGGCTTGTAATATCAAGAGCTTGAGAATTTACAGGGTCTTCATTTGTTTGCTTTGTTTGTTTCAACAAAACAGAGAACACTATTAAAAATAAATTAAGAGTTGCAGGCTGTGGTTTTCAAGGCCCTTAAACTAAGGGAAATATGCAGTGGCAGAGTTCATCTTATGATGAATTTTAGATGTATAAAGTTTGACAATGACATCTGAGCTGGTCATACAATAGTCACTGAGATAAAAATTTATGGTATGACTCTTCTGATCTGTTTTGCTATCTAAATTAATGTGTTGAAATTTCTTCCTTATTTTCTTTGACTATTACAAGAGCACTTTTGTCAATTAATTCAGATGTTTATACATAGGCATCTATAGGTAAGCATGTGAAGTTGTCTGAGATAAATGCTCTTTCAAATATCTGCATAAGATGCAGATAGTTTTCAAGATTTTTCAAAATCTATTAATTAGAAAAAAGTAAAAAATATTAATAAGCAATTGTCTCTTTCAATTTCTTATTTTCTTTTAACAAACATTTAGATATGATCTTTTCCATCACTTTCATACACTCTTATAGCTCAGCAGTTTTAATTTACACAAATGCAAGAATAGCAGAATTACCTGTGTCTGAAAAGAATCGCATCTGTAAATGACATAGGCCAAAAATACAGATGATTTTGCTGCTTGAGGTTTACCACCTTTGGCTGTATTATATCCACTAAGATGCAGTAACTGTCCATATGGGCACTGTACCCAGTCTGAAGTAAAACAAGCAAAATGGATGTGAGTGGATCAAATATCTTTATTCTTTCATGCCCATCATATGTTGTTTCAGTGCCTGTTATTCTGAGAATCCACACTAATTATGTTGGCCTTTTTCACTGTCTTTAGTGTGTCCTGTACTGAAATCTGTCTTAATGGTTCTTTCAATAAGTATACCCATGATGTAAAAATAAGATGAATGTGACCTGTAAATACCCGAAAAGTAAAAAATGGATAGATCAAATGATAAAAGGAACCCAAGATGCTGCTTTTCTGTGTATACCTGTCTTTAGCATTCTATCTTGTTGTATTTTATTAATCCATTTTATTTGTGTTTTGAAAATGTCATCTGTAAATTCTTTACTTTTGAATAAGAGAACACAACTTCATGTGGTGTTTATAACTTATTTTTCTAGTAACATTTTCATTAATTTTGATAGATCTAAAATAATCAGACTCTGCTTATTCACTTTGTTACTGTTGATGCTGCATTTGTTTTTCTTCTATTTATTATTCAACCTGAAAGAAATGTGAATGTATATAAAATAATAAAGAGATGTTCTAGTTCTCTCAGGAAATGTCCCCACCATTGCTGTTTGGTAGAAACAAAGGTTTCTTTTGGTAAGAACAGAGGGTTAAGTTTGCTGTATAGGTTGTGTAGTGCCAAAGAATTTTATAATTCCCAGTGAAAATGTTAAGATACATAACCAGCCACTCCCATTTTTAGTAGGCAGATATTCACATATTTTTATATTTTATAAGGATAAAGCTATTTATTTGATTTAATTAGAAAATACAGGATTCACTTAAATTTATTTTGTCATTTTATAATACAGTTTGTAGTTATTATTCAGCAAATTTTGCATGGTTCTGAGTGATTCCAAAATTCAGCTTTTGCATGTAGGTTTCAGATTTCTTGAAATGTAAGCAAATTTTCTAGTATACTATCATTTTTAATTACTGAAATGTCTATAAATGTCAGCTATGATCAGCATTCATAAGTAAAACTTATAATCAGCTTTCAGATATTCCATCTTGGTCAAAGGTTTATAGTTATATGTTACATACCAAAGGTCATTTCTCTGAATTCATATACACTACTCCAGCATATTGCAGGTTTTATTACGCATCTGTATGAGTTCTGGAGTTACAAGTCCTTGGTCATATTATAAAGCAGACTCCATCAGTCTGTTACAGTTGTGTGTTTCTAGGAAACAATTTAATTTCTTCAACTGAAAATAGGCTTTTATCATTAATTTGATGGAGCATGAATAGTCCATTCAACTTGAATAAGATTTGCTTTGCTTTACCTAGAAAACTTGAAACCATTCTGAAGTCATTTATCCAATATCTGCAAATATTCCTGAGAGCTGGAATCAGATTGCAGGTTTTCCATCACCTAGTTGAGCAACCTAACTATTGGGCTAGAAAGTTCTTCTCGTTCTAAAAAACTCTGTTTGGCTATGAAAGTAAAAGATAATAAACAGCTTGGTTGAGGTTGGAACTGCTCCTTTCATTTTATTTCAACACTGTTTTCCATTAGGTTGCTCACAGGGAAGCTGTTATGGCCCAGATGAACAGACAATGAAGTGGACTGAAAATCTCCTCAATGGCTGAGCCCAGAGGGTGGTGATCAGTGGCACAAAATCTAGTTGGAGGCCAGTAACTACCAGTATGCTCCAAGAGCCATTACTGGCTCCAGTCCTGTTTAACATCTTCATTGATGATCTAGCGGGCAGAGTGTACCCTCAACAAGTTTCAGATGACACAAAACTGGGAGGAGTGGCTGAAACATGAGAGGGTCATGCTGAGAACAGACCGGGACAGGCTGGAGAAATGAGCTGACAGGAAATTCATGAAACACAACAAACAATGAAAAGTCCTACACCTGGGAAGAAACAACATCTGGCACCAGCATGCTGGGGGCTACCCAAATGGAAAGCAGCTCTGCAGAAAAGGACAAAGTTCTGATGAACATCAAATTTTAGATGAACACCAAGTTGAATGTGAGTCAGTAATGTGCCCTTGCTGCTGACAAGGCTGATGATATTGTTGGCTGCATTAGGCAAGGTATCACCAGCAGTTTAGGGGAGGTGATCTTTCTTTTCTTCATTGATAAGGCTGCACCTGCAATACTGGGTCCAGTTCTGTTATCCCCAGTACAAGAGAATTGTGTACATACTGAAATCCAATGAAGCGCCACTAAATTAATTAAGGGATCACAGCATCTCACCTGTGAATAACAGTTGACAGAATTGACAGAATTGGGAGAGCTGGAAAAGACAAACCACCGGAAGGATCTCATCAGTGCAAATAAATACCTGAATGGAGGGTGCAAAGGGGATGGAGCCAGGCTGTTTTTGACAGTGCCTAGTGTCAGGACAAGAGACAACAGGCACAACATGAAACAAGGGATTCACAGCATTGAATAATAGCCCAATAACAGCCCAATAACAACAGAAGCAACAAACAATATCTAGGTTGTTAAGCCTTAACTACTCATAATGATGTGTCTGGGCCAGTTGTGAGGACTGAGACATGAAATGATCCTCAGGAAGGTGAATTACCTATTATAAGGGGAGAAATCAGATAGCTGGTGAGGAATAAAGGACATAGCTGGGTGCACGCTATCTAGTCCCAGTTCACAAAGCAAACATCCTGCCGCTGTTGATGATCATCAAATCACAAAGATCTTAGTTTCTAATTATTGCAGTGTTGTACCTGACATGTAACCACATGGGCATAGAGGAACTACATTTAGATTCCTGTGAAGTGTCCACAAAGCCTTTGATAAAGTTAACTGCAGAGTAGGATAATGTTCAATAACAACTCCAACTGAGCAAACATCAGTGATCATCACTACATACTTATAATTAAAGCCGACTTAAATGGAATCTTAAACTTCATTGTGCTCGCTTTAGTAATAGATGTTTTAAAGAAAGTGAACAAACAAGTGACTCAGACATGAGACCTGAATCCCAGTGAAAAAGGTTTCAGATTATCATGCTTTAACTGCCAATAGGAAGAAAGCAAGGAGTGTAGATTTTCATATGACAGGAATTATCCAATTTCAGCAATGCACTAAGATGTCTATGTTCTTAGTCATAGTCAGTCTATATCTAGACTCTTCACAGAATCATAGAATCATAGAATATCCCAAGTTGAAAGGGACCCACAAAGATCATCAAGTCAAACTCCTGGCTTCACCCAAGTCTACCCAAAAATTCAGTCCATATGACTAAAAGCACAGTCTAAATGCTTCTTAAACTCCAATAGGCTTCGTGCCATGACTACATCCCTGGGGAGCCTGTTCCAGTGCACGACAACCCTCTCAGTGAAGAACCTTTGCCTCATATCCAACCTGAACCTCCCCTGTCGCAGCTTGACACCATTCCTTCAGGTTCTCTCACTGGTCACCAGAGAGAATAGATCGGCGACTGCCCCTCTGCTCCCCCTTGTGAGGAAGCTGTAGGCCATGATGAGGTCTCTCCTCAGCCTCCTCTTCTCCAGGCTGAACAGGCCAACTCAGCCGCTCCTCGTAAGTCTTCCACTCTAGGCCCTTCACCATCTTTGTTGCCCTCCTCTGGACACTCTCCAATAGTTTCCAATAGTTACTTTTTTGTACTGTAGTACCCAGAACTGCACACAGTACTCGAGGTGAGACCGCACCAGCACAGAGTAGAGCGGGACAATCACTTCTCTCAACTGACTAGCAATGCCATGCTCGATGCACCCCAGGATACGGTTGGCCCTTCTGGCTGCCAGGGCACACTGGTGGCTCACATTCAACTTGCTGTCAACCCCGACCCCCAGATCCCTCTCTGTGGGACTGCTCTCCAGTGTCTCGTCGCCCAGTCTGTACGTATGGCCAGGGTTGCCCCGTCACAGGACCCAAAACTTACTCTTGTTAAACTTCATGTGGCTGGTGATCAC
>NW_023302934.1:0-8997 GCF_011077185.1 Oxyura jamaicensis
ATCTTGGAGGTCTCTTCCAACCTAGACTATTCTGTGATTCTGTGATTATTATCATAGAATCATAGATTGCGTTGGAAGGAACCTCATAGATCATCTACTCCATCCTACCCTTCCTCCTTCCCCCCCCCCCCATATGCAGGGATGTCACCCACTAGATCACATTGCTCAGGGTCTCATCTAACCTGCTCTTGAACACTTCCAGGGATGGGGCATCCACAACCTCTCTGGGCAACCTGTTCCAGTGCCTCACCATCCTCTGAGTGAAGAATTTGTTCCTAACTTCTAATCTAGTTCTCCACTCTTTTAGTTTAAAACCATTCCCCCTTGCCCTGTCATTGTCCGAATGAGCAAAGAGTTGCTCTGCAACTTTTTTATAAGTCCCATTCAAGTACTAAAAGATTGCAATGAGGTCCCCCTGGAGCCTTCTCTTCTGTAGCCCCAGCTCTCTCAGCCTTTCAATGTAGGAGAGGTGCTCCAGCCCCTCGATCATTTTTGTGGTCCTCCTCTGGACCTGCTCTAACATGTCCATATCCTTCTTGTGCTGGGGACCCCAGATCTGGATGCAGTACTCCAAGTGAGTTCATACAAAAGCAGAGCAGAGGAGTAGAATCACCTCCCTCAATCTGCTGGACACTGCTCTTTTGATGCAGCCCAGAATGCAGTTGGCCTTCTGGGCTGCAAGCACACAGTGCTGGCTCACATTGAGCTTTTGATCCATCAGAAACCCCAAGTCCTTCTCTGTGGGGCTGCTCTCAATGAGTTCTCGCAGTCTGTACTCACGTACAGGATTATGGATTATATATTATGGATAATACAATCTCATTATTAAAATATTAGAATGCAATCCTTTCTCTAAATTAACTCACCCCAGTATTAAACATCTTTAATTTGCCTATAGTATATAGAGGTATTCTGGGTCATGTTCAAAATATGTTTTATTGTTCCTATTTCATGTTTAAATTATAGAGAACAATGATTAATTCCCTCTATCCCAAGCTTTCAGAACATTAGAATTATTGGCCATAACACAAATTCCTATTATATGCAACTAACTTGAGCTTTTCTAGTCTAGTTGACTTTCTAAAAATCTAAGTAAGAATTCACTTAAGAATTATTATTGATTATTAATTAATAAGAATTCAGATAAGAAAGCTAAGTGTCCAAGGAGCAAAAGAGCACAAGGTCTTGCATACTACTAATAGAAAGATCTTTGTGCAGCCAGTGTTTAAACTGCAACAGTCTAAAAATATTTGCTCTTGTTTTTCAATTCAATATTTAAAAAGTGATTTTACTTTAATACAGAGATGTCGAGTTGACAAGTTATCATGTAAAATGCATGCAAAGAAAGCTTTTTTTTTTTTTTTTTCCTAAGAAAAAAAGCTTGACAGATGAGAGTTTTGGACACATTAATTAATTGTAGAGGCACTTACTCTTTAAAATGAGCTGTATATTTAGGAAAATAAAGCAAATTATCAGAATACTTTTTATATTAATTTTTATATGAAACGCTTTTAAATATCTATTGTTAACAGTTATTGGCACAGTAATCTACTGATTTATGATCCTCGGCAACTTCCCACATGTTATCAAGTAATGGCATTTGGTGAACTAGTACGAGAACAGCTGTTCTATTTCCAAAACACTATAATGTACAGATCATTGCCAAAGCTAGCAGTTGCACTCCTGCTGGGTTAACTTCTCTAATGAATGTGTATACCATTGTAGGTTTGCAATAAATGTATTACTTAGACTGCCAGATGAATAAAAGAGCCAGGGAAAGTAAATTGTTCATCTTCTGGAGACGATGGAAAGGATTAAATAAAGACCATAATGAAAACAAAACACAATAAAACAAATAAAACCAACCAACCAAATTAAACAAATGTTATAGTTAAAAGTCTAAGCTATCAGTTTTATCATCATAACTGAGTTTTCATAACTAAATCTACATTTTTTTTTAATTTTTATATTTTTTTTTTTTAGAAATGTGAAAACTATATAATTTGTAGCAATATTTAAACATAATTCAATAAATATGTAGTGCTACAGCAGTAGTGTTAAAGGGACAGATAGCAAAAAAGGTTGTTTTATTTTTTGTACACGCATAACATTGTTACATAATTGGCATAATCAACCAGCATACCCCAAAGTTAGTATTTGTATAATAATCATGATCCTTAAAACTGAGCATGTATACATGCTAGTTCAAGCAATCACATACAAAACAAGGTGTCTAGTGTTATTTTGACATTATTCTACTGTAGCCTCAAAAATGAGTGAAACACATCAAAAATTTGGTGAAGTGATTCAGATATGCTAAAAAATAAAATGTGCTCTGAAAAAAAATGAAGATATACAATAAAGGAGATGCAAGAGAATTCCTCAGTAGGTTGTCTTGTCTCCCTTTCATCTTAAAATTCAGAAGGGAATGTAGGTCCTTGTCTAGGATCTACAACACTCACAGATATTCTTGAGTTTCTCAAATGGCAATTGCATGTTAAACAAATTGAATCACTCACATAGATCTCAACTAACCCTGTCTGATCAACTAAATTTACTGGAATTTGAGACCCTACCTCACTTCTAATCACTACTACAGAAGGCCATAGGTCTTCTGTCATACCTGTCAGTCTGATAAGTGTTCTTATATAGGCTTTCTATGGATATGAAAACAATCTTAGCAGTGGTTGAAAAAATAATATAGAATTTATGTCTTATTTGGAATTAAACATTTGTGTGGCTCAGTTGTCTAAATGTAGACAAAAATAATTCTGAGATTTTATCTTCCTGATCTAGTCTGTTGATTTTGGTGCTGTATCTGTTACTGTGGTGCAGAGAGTATTTTTAAACATGACAAAGCATGCCAGAAACAGACTTTAGCATAAGTCATGATGGTAGTGTTTCTGAAAAAGACTGGCACTATGATGCTTTGGAGAAAACAACAACAACAACAACAAAAAAAAAAAAAAAAAAAAAACTGCTTTCAAAGTGGAAAGAACATAAAACTCTTGGAAATCTTATTTACTTAGTCCAATCAGATAAGGGAATTCTATACTGCTTGCAAATGTCAAAGTGTCTTTATTATAATGAACCAAATAATTTATAAATGCCAAAAGCACTGAAATTTTTGGCTGAACCTTCCTAGAAGACTTTTGTGATGTGGGATTACTTTGTCTTTGGGGATTTGCTGTTTTTTTCCTTAAACTATTCAGTATAAACTTATTAATAGTAATTAATACTATTAAATTCTAGTGATAACTCTCCATTATTTCTTAAGTTCAAGATATATGAAGCACAGATAGTAGCTGTGTTAATTATATTGTTTCAGGCTACGCTTCTAATTAAACTTAAAGCAGAGTCTGAAAATGGTTACAATTATTAAAATAATGCTAGACCTAGAGTTTTTGATTATGAAGATTTTCAGGTGAAACCTTATTTCCCTGGATTTAATTATAATATGAATGCATATTCATATTTATTTATCTGCCTAAACATGTTCAGGAAAAAAAAAAAAAAAGTCCATTGAGTAGTATCTTCCTTATCAAGGCACCTTTCTATAGAAAATGCTGCTACTAGTGGAACAAATGTAAGAGAGAAAGAATATTGCACAGTTATAAGCTTATCGCTCTCCCTTGTACATAAAAACATATATTGTAAAAAGTAACAGAAAATATTACAATACAATTAATTTTGCAGTTTTCCACAAAGTATGACTCCGTGGGAAATGAGGGAAGTAGGAGCTAATGTATGACCTTGAAAAGGATTTCTGATTCACCGAAATAATGGCATGTCCCTTGATAAAATCTTTAGTGTGTTAAATTAATTGATACATTCTCACATCTTTTATCCCTGAGGGGATACAGGTTCCTTGGGCAAAAGGTGTCCTCACAGTGAAGGGACTGGATAAGTACCCAAAAAGGACAAATAAAGTGTATATTCTGAATAAGGAAAGAAAACTGGCATTGGGTTTCAATATACATACAATTTCAATAATCTCTGAATTTAGATATCTGAGTAAAAAATATAGATTAAATTGTTTGCTTTTTTTTTTTTTTTTTTTTTTTTTTTTCCCACAGCACATTCACTTATTTAGTTAATTATTTATTTAAATATAGGTAAAGACAGACTACACCACTTTAATTTAATTTTCTTGAATCTTGGACTGTGACTAAGAAAAGAATTGGTTCAGACATATTTCTTTCAGGAGAAAATCGTGTGTCATAAGAATTCCCCAGAAATTTTCCTTGCCAATTAGCAAAATATACAATTTTGCACAAAGGGGAAAGAGTAGGATAGTTTAAGCACCACCACATTCTCAAGTTAATTTTTTATGACATTATTTTTAATCTCGGTGAAGATTTAAATAGGCAGTAGCATTTTATGAATCTAATACACAGATTTCATAAATAAGAGGCTGTAAAAAAAAAAAATAATAATAAAGTGCAATTCTTCCTGGTTTACTCCTTTCCTTCTTTCTTTTCTTTTCCTAGAAATTGATGACAGCAGTATAAAACAAAAGGAACTGGAAACTTTTCTTCAGTTACAACATGGAAATTCTCTGTACCTTAGAAGGATGGAAAGAAATGTTAGCTGAGCTGCAAAAGCAGCCAATATCATTAAAGTACGACATTAATAATAATTAATAATGATTTTTTGTATTTTGTTTTGTTTCATTACTGCAATCTATGCCTTTAAATATATATATACATACATATATATATATTTTTCAGAGCCTTGTGAGGTTGGAAAGCCGACCCAGTAACCCAAAGGCATTCACTCTATTTTTCAAATAGTAACAACAATTAAAAGAAGAATGTTAGGATGGCATTAACTGTTGAAGTTTATGCAAGGTTCCTAATTTATACTGTAAAATCAAGCAAGATGAATCTTCTGAAGTGTTATCTAAATAATCTTTCAAAAAGTGTTAGATATTTTCTTATAACTTTTTTTTTTTTTTTTTCTCTATGAGGAGATACCTCAGAGTCAAATAAACATTCATTTATTTATTTCAATAGCTCAATTGCAAAACCAGAACAAAAGAAAAGTGAAAAACTAGAAGGCTAAAAACATCTCCACAGAAAAGCAAGGGAAGACTGACCATCGTGAAGGCAAAAAAGGATGGAAAATATAGCAATTTAAGTGATAGAACTCAAGAATTGAGAATGTAAATTTGAGAATTGCTACTTTCTCCCTCTCTTTATTATTATTATTATTATTTATTTCTGTGATTTTGAGCTCATTAAATCTCAGTTTTGAACCTCTGAACATTAACATTTTAATTTTATGTTTCACAATTCTGTATATAATTTTTACAAAAAAAAATTTACATTCTGTATATAATTTTTACATAATTTTTCTGTATATAATTTTTACACAGAATGCCAACTATTTTGGCAGAAGTAACAGTTGAAACATAGTTGCCATTATTGAATCATAAGTCTTAAGTACCAAACAAATCTTACTGTCAGAGAACGGTTTAGTCTGTACTCCAATTCATTAATAGCTTAACTAGCATGAGCAGTGTTTTCAGTTGACATCCACCTGATGTCAACCTGAAGTCAGGTAAGTTGCAGTCTACTGCTAAAAGAATGTGTAAAAGTTTGTATTATTCATTTGATTAAGGATAGCCAGTTCCTTTTCAAAATATCATGGTTTTGTTTGTTTGGTTGCTTTGTTGTTGTTGTTTTCTTTTGTTTTATTTCAGAGGTAATAATGATATATTGCTATAATTGTTTTATACAGTCATAGAATGGTTGGGGGTGGAAGGGGCCTTTAAAGATAATCTATTTCCAACTCTCTTACCATGGACAAAGGATGCCACTCAGATTGCCCAAAATCAGCTTGAACTTTAACACTTCCAGAGATGTGTTCACAGCTTCTCTGGTCAACAAGTTCTAGTGTCTCACCCCTCACTGAGTAAAGAATTTCTTCCTAATATCTAATCTGAATCTACATTCAATGAAGATGTAGTTAATGAAGTCAATGTATTCTAAAATGTAATTGGCTCAAAAAAGTAGACCATTGGTGTACAAAGCATTCACCTCAACATTAATGACTAGTGCCAGCTGAAGTGTACTAGAGCATGACAAATGACTTCTAACAGCTCTGGAAAGCACTAGGTCTTTCAGGGGACTTACTTAATATTTGTCTGTCCATTGTGGAAGTGTCAAATCCACAGTCCAACCAATCTATGGCATCTCAGATGTCAGTAGATACAACTGAATCATACCCATTTTCAGTTTAATTCCTCTTTGCATTACACTAAGTATATTAACTACGTCCTTATTGTCTATAGTATGAACTTCAACTCTTAACTTAAAGAGAAACTTTTATGTATCAGCACCTAAAGGTAGTCACTTTAGTCTGTGAGTTGAACCTTTCTACTATTATGAGCAGCATCCAATAAATATTTCACCTAATATATCTTTACCTTGTATTTGATTCTTTCATTGCCTCAACATATTCCAACTCTTCTCTGTAATGATTATTCGAAGTTCCCATTATTAGGCTTTTTTTTTTTTTTTTTTGCTAATTAAAAGCATGAATTAGTTCAGTCCCAAGGACGAAGTCAGGTTAGTACATCATTACCTACTTCCTCCAAATTAATGTATCTTGTTATAACAGCTGCAGAAACTGTTGTCATGCTTTTTAGCTAGAGTGTACTTATATCCACAACTCATCCATCTTAGTTTCCTGTCTAGTATCATAACGAATACCTCCCTGAAGGCCAGATGGGTTTAGGCATGTTCCTCTGTCTAAAATTATTTTATTGTGCCCTTTGCTATCTGTTACTTTGAAATTATTAATTAATTATGAAGGTCAGTTGCAGATTATTTCTCTCCTCATAAACATTAATAGTAATATTCTATGGAAGGCAGTAGAGGTACACCCTGACTTGAAGGGGAGAGCTATTTCAAAGTGATTTTGATAACATGTTATTGATATTACTGTAATTAGTAGATTTTGTCAACAAATGGTCATGAGAGCATTATTTCTCTATGTCTACATGCATGTGGGTCTTTCAGTATGATTAAACTGAGTCATTAAATACCTTCCTAAATTTTAATAAATAAACTTTATGTTCTCACAAATAAAAAGCTCTTCACTGATGTTTTTCATGGAAGCTTTTGAAGAAGAAGAGAGGTTTAAAATAGTGACCCCAAAAGTTCAGCTGCAAGATTTTAATAGAGGCCTTGAAAGTACAAGCACAGCATGATAATGGAGCCCTCAGGTCTATAAGGAAATCTATAAGAATATACTAACAAATTTGGTCACTTTTTTTTTTCATTTCATTATTAGGGAAAAGATGTAGTTATATGGACCATAATTGTTAGAACCATTATAACTGGATCAATACTATTACTCAGCTTAGTTTGTTAAGACTAACAATAAATACCAGCCTACATGTATAAGGCATGATTCTTTAGCCTACATGGATTGCACCACGTGTCTGGTCTGTTACCTCCTCATTAGGGAGTGACTGCCAAATCTGGATGAAACAGAGAGAACTGGACCTATGGAAGATTTTCCTAGGTTTTAGTATTAGACACAGACCAGCTTTTTTGCCAGCTATTGTGACTGCTTATATCAGGTGAAAATAGGTGAAAAAATAGGAAAAATATTAATAAATCACATTACAGTAATATACTAATTCCTTTATATGATGAAAATTGTAATACACTATTCAAGCAAGCTAGAATCCATCTATTCTCAGCTATACACTCATGAACAATTGTGGTAAAATATTAAAGGGCTTTTTAAAAAAAGCTTTTTTCTCCATGTTCATATATCTCATTCAATCATCTCTAAATTTGTCAGATAGACTGATCCATATTACATTTCTCAGGTTATATATCATGTTTGCTGATCTTCAGAAGTATTTACTTATCCCCTTTTGCCTTCAGAAAGATTCTTGGACAAGAACGGATAAGATTCCATAAATAGTATGCATAGTTTGTATGCAAGAGCTTTTTTTTTATTTATTTATTTTCCTCATTTGGTTTTAATAGCATTTTATTATACTACTAAATTAATATTCCTATTTTTATTTATATAGGTTTTTGTACCTTTTTAATTGTTATTACTATTTTATCTTTATTTTTATCTGAGTAGTTTAATTAATTTTGACTACCTATGCTTTGTCCTTTGGTCCAAACACAGGGGATGGGTAGATGAAATGGGTAGATAAAATTTCCAGATCTTTTTGCACTATATGGAAATGTGCCCTTGTATTCATACATTTGTACTAGATATCAGTGAGCAAACAAAGCCTAAAATACAGCAAACTGCAGTCTTTGTCTCAAGCACCTCTTTCTATGTTTCTTTTACATATTGTTATGTGTTAAAAAGATCATTAAAAGGAACTGGCATTACTGTACATGATCCAGGCAGATGTGCAAAAAGGTCTATTAGGTCCTGATAATATCTAGATGTTATCAAGCATGTTACCTTGGTGGGTATTATCTAACAAGAATTGGATTAAAAAAAATCAACAGATAAATACTTTTTTCCTTCATAATCTCTGTAGAAGACATTCCTGAAATGGGAGAATTTCCACTGGACCAGAATAAAAAATCATCTGTTTACTGAAAATCAAAGAAACAACAACAACAAAAGCTTAGGAAAGAAGCAAAAACGGGTATGAAATTTGGTAGCTTGCATGACATTTTGGAGAACTAGACAACAACAAAATCCCTAAGGACTCTACACTTTGTAGATTATGACAGAGTCTAACTTCAGAATTTGGTGAAAAGGCCCTATTCTGCAAGTGAAAGTATTTATACCCTGCAGGGTATTTCAGTTATACATGAAAATATCGATCCAAAGATGTGAAGTTTTTTTTTTTGTTTGTTTGTTTGTTTTTTTTTTGTCCAGTCTCTGACTCTCCCCTCACAATTTATATATCTTTGGTTCTAATTAAACCAATGGTAACAGTGTCTAGAAATGTCAAATAGATCTGTCTGTTAGCCATCATTGGACGGCTCTCCCCTCCTCTCC
>NW_023302935.1:0-380 GCF_011077185.1 Oxyura jamaicensis
TATTCCCCACTTCTTCTTCAAAAAAAAAAAAGCGTGTTTGACCATTTTATTTCTATTCCTTATACAGTGTTAGCAATCTTTTATTATAAAAATCCCATCTCTATTCCTTATAGAAGTTTTAAAGTCATTTCACAGCTGAGTGGAACCCTAAACAGAGCTATCTTAGTGTAATGAAGCAGAAAACGATTGCTCTTTAACAAGACTGGTATATAGTGACAAACAGCTCATAAAAATCCCATCTGCTGCAAAATACTTCTATTTTAGTTGCTTTCAAAACTAAATGCTATATTTCCTGTTCCTTTTCAAAAAGAAACGAGGGTATATAAAACCTAAACCATCAAATTGCCTTTTGATAAAAAAAAAAAAAAAAAAAAAAAAAA
>NW_023302935.1:480-3231 GCF_011077185.1 Oxyura jamaicensis
AAAAAAAAAAAAAAAAAAAAAAAAAACAGCCACAAAATAATCATTTTATAATACACTGATGCTAACCATTCCAAACATCACTAAGGTGTAATGTCACTTTTGGATGTATTTGCAGTACATAGTGCATTATTTTTTTAAGCAAAAAGAGAAAGTTAACCAATTGTACTACAAAGAAAAAATTCTGAAGGTTTAAAAGCTGAAGACTACATGTAAAAGCAATCTGTTGCTGATTTTCTATTGTAAAAATAGGCCTTTAGTGACTGAAATACAATAGAAGGTAACTGCAACTTGACCAGTAGTTATCCTGTTTGACAACTGGTTCTGGATCCTGTAGATTCTTTCTCACCCATAGACAGAATATCTACTTACTGAAGTTCTCTGTAGTAATTATGGTATTTCTTCATTAGTAAATATTGCAAAATTTCCCTCTTTTCCAAATAGTAGCATGCATTGTTGCAATTTGCTTGGATTTGCTGTGAATATTCTAAAACAAATACGCTACGTTGCGGGCATTTCTCCTTTCCATCAAATGGGTGCAAAACCACATGTTGCATCTCTCTTGCCCAAGGAGGTTGTGCTTTAGTTTTAAACAATAGCAAGTCATTTGTCTCTTTGCAGGGAGACACATGCTATCCTTACAGTAGTAAAGAAACTCTTATGTGATGCTAACATACAGTCTACTATGCACAACTATAAGTCCCTGAACCATGACGGTTCTTATCTGAATTGACTTTCACATATATCCTTCAAAGTTATGTAAATAGAAATAATTGTTTAATCAGGCCCTCCCCATCCTGAGACATAAGCTTTTGCTGTTTTCTTTGCATCCACTGTTTTTAGCATGTCTTGGTGATTAATTTGGATATTTTCTGAAAGACCAAAATTTTATCTTGCTGAGCAATCTTTTTTTTTTTTTTTTTTTTTTTTTTTTTTTTTAGCAATAGCATCACCTCTTCCAGAGAGATAATTTCATACTGGACACATGAAGATAGGAACCAGCAGATCATTGGACCTCAAAAAAACAGTCAAAGCACAGTGTTCAAAGCTAACCTCTACTTCTCTTTTCAGGATTTGGATTGTTTGGGAGTTAGCAGTTGCCCTAACAATGGCAAAGACAACCAAGGAAATAAGCGATCATGACAATTAACAACAGAGTGGAAGAAAAATCAGTAACACATTTCAGTTGTTGGAAATGAAGCAGAAATTATCATAATTTAATAACAGCTACAAATGCCATTCACAGACAAGAAGCATCATACTAAAGAAAAGCTGTCCAACAGCATTCACAGGATTGAAGTACCTGTTGCAATCTTGTTTTCATCTATAAAACTAGCTGGAAAATCATGTATCTTTAGATACTCACAGACATCTTCCTGCTCACTGAACTACTTTTTGACAAAGTTGCCAGCACTTTTTTTTTAAAGTGTGTAGAAAAGATGTACCCAGAAGGCTTCTTTTTGACTACATAACAGCTGTGGAAGTGACATAATGGCAGGAACATCACTGAAGGTGCACTGAGATTGTTCAGTAGAGTGCCCTGAGGCTAGGAGAAGCAGATAACAACACGGGGATAAGGAAGAGAGTGTCATTTCCACAGCTGTAAATGGGATCAGTGGCACTGAATATTCAGTAGATTCTAAGTGATGTAAAAGAGCAGAGTCTGGCCTGTGTTCACCATCTTGATAAATGTGATACACATTTTTTGGTGGGAAGTGCTGGTAGGGATTCGCTGGGCTGAGCCACAGACACTTTTCTCCTCATCCAGCTCTCTCACCATGCCCTCATCCCTCCAGCATAAATTGCAGCAGCAATTTGTACTTGGATAAATAGTAAATGAAGGAAATTTGTCTGGTAAAGAGGGCTCCATATAATGTAGTGAACAATTTTTGAATAGAAGAAGGTATTTGAAAATACAGTGGCATTGCTTTTCTGGACAAGGGCATCACTGTCAGAATGCGATCTGACAGTCTGCCAAGCAGTATATGGAGTTTAGGTTGACATTTCTTCCCCTTTCTTACTCCTTCACCATTTTGTCAGCTTTTTTTGAAGCTTAGATGAACCTTTCCAGAGAACAGGTGCTTGTATACACACACCATAGGTAAAAAGTGAGCAATTCAGAGCATTACACAACATTCTCAATCTACACCAAGAGCTCCTTAGCTTTATATATCGTTATCATGCTGAGACTTCAAATTCAGTGCTGGGGGGCTGGGGGCTGTGTGCTGGGGGCTGTGCAAAAAAAAGGAGCACGGCTACTGGGGGAATTCAAAATCAGTAATGTGAAACACATTGCTAATAACATTGAGTAACTAATAAAGCCAGCTCCTTGGCTTTTATTAGGAACCTTTCATGTGATGAGAGCATTACAGAGTCACCTTCGAGTGGACTGCAAGAGCTGCTGTTCCCTCAGTGCAAAGATCATCGGGAGGTACAAAACCATCAAATTTAATTATTGCCAAGAGTGGTTTCAGGGCAGTGGTGACTGCCTATGCAAGTGTTAGCATCCTTAATTTACCCACAGTTTTATCAGAAAACTATTTTGGCCTTTAATGAGGATAAGTCTGTATTAGAGTGCAGTAAATGAGTGCAGAAAAACAAGTTGGAGATTTATTGCCCTTTGTGGTGGTTTTACCGTGCTAGGCAGTTGAACACCACAACCGCTCTCTCACTCCCCCTCCTCAGATGAGGAGGGGAAGAAGTAAAAGAAAGAACAACTCACGGGTTGAGATAAGGATGATTTAATTAAAGAGG
>NW_023302936.1:0-6402 GCF_011077185.1 Oxyura jamaicensis
GGGAGGGGAGGGGAAGAATTGTGGAAGAGAATAGTTTAAATTATGCAGACAGCAGATTTGTAAAACACTTCATCTGAGCTAAAGCACTCTACAGAAGAGTGAAAAGAAACAACTGAAGGTGCTGCAAAGGACACAAGTGGCTCCAAGCCATGATGTGCTCTTACTCTTCTGTTTCCCCTCTCTCAAGGTTTTTTTTTGTTTGTTTGTTTGTTTTTAATTACTTATAGCAAGGTCTCAGGAGGTTCTCTTCTATATACAAACAAACTTGTGTTAAACTTCTGTCTGCAGACCTGACGAGAGACACATCTGCATGTTTCTTTAGTTCCCATTTATACCAAGGTCAAAAAAGGACAGTGAAAGAACAAAATCCAAAGAAATTTTGCTGTATTTCTGAGGCAAATAAGGCTGACTAAGATATTCAATTATTAGAAAGCAATTATCAGTAAAACCTTGACATAGGTTTACTTTGAGTGAGTATTGGATAAAGGCTTAGATACTCAGCGTGAGCTAGAGGGAGGACAGCATATTTCTGTAGCAGTCCTCCCTGACCAGCAGCACTGTGAGGAAGACCTGAACCTGAACAAAGGCAGCATACTTCAGCTGAATCCGAAGAGGTTGCCCAGAGGACTTGCACATCCCAGCAAGCCATCCCTGCCATTTCAGTGGCATGACACTGAGGCAAAGGTTGGAGATCGAGCCTCATATACTCAATGGGTTTGATGGGAAATGCTAGATAACCTCAGACATGCTGATTCCCACACATATCCTGGTGTTTGAACCAGGTGTTTCTTTATATTTTATACATTAGTGGAATGCAATATGTATAATGTAGTACACAGACTTGGGGATACCCAACATGTAAAGAGCACGGTTTGGAAAAGTTAATTAAGTGTCGCTGCTACTAGGATACCAAATTTTGCCTCCAGCAGCTTGTGTTTATACCGCTGTGCTTTTCTAATCCAGGAAACAGATGGATCACTTTAATTTATTATTATGATTAATAATCCTGGTCTACCTCAAAACTTAATCTAGTTAGACTATCATACACACTGCCATAGCTCACATACAAAAGGATCAGCATAGCCAGGTGCACACAGCCTCTCTGCACAAGGTGAAGATGGGCAGATTTAACACATTTGTTATGTTCCAGAGGAGTTGCAATAAATAAATAAATAAATAAATAAATAAATAAAACACTTCCGTGAGGAAAGCACATGAATATATTTACTTACTTACATATGTGGAAATAGAAATGCATTTTCTCATCATGTGAAAGGAATCAGAGTTAGAGTTGGTCTGGTGCACACCTTGGTAACCAGTGCAACAGGTTACCGAGTCTTCTCTGTGACAGAGTCTTCTCTGTGACATTTGATAAAGGCTTTACCATATGGTCATGGGGATACACTTTACTCAGGCAAACAGTCCTGGTGAGACTGTATAAGCAAATAAAATTTGCTTCAAAGTAAATTTATGGTTGCAGAAGGAAGCCCTCTGCACTTTGCACTTTCAAAATAGACTTCATGCAGTATAAATGAAGAGTTTAGCAGTTGTTTGCATTTCCTCTTTCACCTTTTCAGGCAAATATTTGATCATTTTATCTCACAGGTAGTAGACAGCTCAGCAACATGGAACAGTATGCTGGTATACGCACGGAAAAAGGTATATGGAATAATGATTTTTATCTGTGTCTCAGATTCCAGCCATATCTGTAGGTTTGATTGTTATCCACATCTTCATGGGCTTAAGGGGGGTCAGTAGCCTACACCTGAGCCCTGCTCAGGTGAGCACCTGCAATTTGCACACCTAATATGTGGTTGATGTCCAGGACCAGGACTGATTTATAATGAATAAGGAGAAACAGGGTTAGCCTCTCTGACTGTAAAAACAAAACAAAACAAAACTAAACTAACAAAAAAAAAAAAAAGTGAGAGAGAGGGAAAGAAGGGAAATGCAACCGTCCATAGCACATGAGCTCACGCTAGGCTAAATAAAGCTAATGAAGGAAGGTAAAGGCCTCCCAACAACTCTTCTTTCTTTCTCTCCTGTTTTCTCCACAGATCAAATCCACATCTGAGAAAACAACACATTTATCTTTACAGAAAATGCTTTGATGTTGAATGTTTATGAAACATTACAAGAACATGTGTGTTTTATGTCTTCCAGAAAAATATATTGATGTGCCTCAAGATGGGAGAGGTAAGATCAGACTTCACGGAGCAGCTTTCAAGAAAACTAATTAAATGACAAAGACTTAAAAATGGTTGATAAGCAGCAGAGAGAGAGAAACTACAGGATGGAGATTGATCAAGTCACCTGAAGAGAAGCACCTTTCAGACAACTTCTATAGGCAAATGTTAAGAAAGACTTTCCAGAAGAAAGCAGTCTGTAAGCAATATTTTAATTTTTGACCGACAATATTATCTTTCAAAGGAATCATGTTTGAGAAAATGCTCAGTAGGAAGAAAATTAAGTTGCTCTGGCAAATCCACACAAAGGTGGAAAAAGATCACAAGACAAAGCTTTGGTAGATAACTTTTCTTTGCTTCCCCGTCCATCTATTGCTATTTGAGCCTAATCTAAGTGTCAGAATACTGAATGTGAGTTTTTCCAAAGTTCTCTGGTGAATATTTTGTCACAATGAGGTAGATGCTGGCAGTCCCCATCACTGCTACCCGTGTTGTCAGGAACAGATGAGTAAAGCTTTCCCACCCAATCAAACTGCAGGGTAGCAACTGGTTCAGCCTTAGTACACATTTTAGGATCACTGCCAGTGATTCTAATAAGACATCAAACATCTGAGCACAGCTCAGCTTTAGCTTCACATGCTTTCCTGAGGAGGGGAGATTTTATTAATAAGCAAAACAGATACCCCATTCCTCCCCCATACTCCTTGAAGCTGAAAGAAAATTAGAAGAAAAGCAACAAACTTTGTATTACAAAAGCAATAATACCATTGTCCCTCTGCTGTACAAGGCAATAATCCAATTCCCTCATCCACTGACAGGTGTCAGAGTTTATCTCTCACAAATCTAAGGATTCATTTGTAAGCTGAAAGGGCAATGATGCTACCATGGAAGCATGTGGAGTACTTGGTCACTAAGTTGCAATAGCTTGACTTAACTTTCCACAGGACAGGTTTATTTTAAAACCATACAGCATCAATTATATGAGCAGACCCTCTGAAATTTAATAATTTATTAAGAGAGAGAAAGGGAAATGGAGAACCTGGCGATTACAACTAAATAGTAGTTCATCTAGAAGTTGTAGGACAGTGCCATGCTAATGCCAAATTAATTCTTCATGCCTCATATTTTGAGGCATGCTGCAAATCAGTAATTTTATAATAATGTTATATTTTATTGTACAACCAGCGTGAGGAACACCTTGCCGATGAATATTAAGAAACACCTTGTTAGTGAACAATCAAGTTGGGGTGTTTTTTTGTACCTCTTTGATTTGAGTGCATTTTAGCCTTCCATTGAACTCAATGAGCTAGTTTATAGTTATTGGAGTATATGATGGTACATGACCAAACCCACCTAGGAATAAATACTGTTGGGGTAGCCAAGACTGGAGGACATAGGAGTGTCCAGTCTCCATTCTTTGGACCCAATCTGAGTGGCATATTAATATGCTCATGTCCCTTTTCTTTGCAATCCAACTAGTAAAATAAATAAATAAATAGAAGCAGAGTATCATTGTGTAAGGACAGGCAACAGCTAATGAGCAAGAATTCAAATGCTACAGATAAGTGTGTCACCCTCCAGGCATTAGGCTCCAACCTGTTCTAGGTAAGCATACGCCTGGCCCACTCTTGCTCTTCACAGAAGCTCCTGTGCATGCTCCTCTGAATGCAACCCTGCTTGCAGAGCTGTCGTAGTGCAACTGGGGTGTTTGACATTGAATGAAATGCAGCATTTCAAACAAAAAGCAGACAATATTTTTTAAACCTTGTTTCACTCTAAACATAAGAGAATTTAGTTTTCTAACAAGAACATTTAGAGCATTGCAGAACTATTTAAAGCACTTCAGCTGGGCACAAAAAGGACCTCCAGCAAACAAACACTGTAAGGAGCTTGCAGATAGCAGCAGACAGTCCTGGCTGCTCTCTCCTTGGAGATTAGAACTTCAGCAGGGAAAGGGTCAGAGCTCCTGGTGTTGGGACACCTAGCCCAATGAGGATGTAAAGTGGTGCCAACTTGCAAGAAAAACAAAGGAAGCCAAGTAGCTGGGAACAATGCCATCAATACTTCTAAAGGTATCACGTCTTCTCCCCACTCCCACTTTGGCTCCAAGATCCATAACCGTTGAAGACAGCCACCAAAGTATGTATCTCAGTAATCAGTCTTCTGTTGGCGCTTTGCTCCTTTTACCCTCTATCAGCACCTACTTTCATTGTGAGGTGATGACCTCCACAGAGAGCTTTGTAAAGAGCTTGTGTTCATGAAGGAATTTGTATTAGATACTGGTTTGTGTTACTTACTGTATTTTGTAAGTTGTTTTTGTTTTTTGTTTTTTTTTTTTTCCCTTTGGGAACTGTGTGTTATTAATGAGCAGTTTTATGCTTTACTTCTAGTACATTAATACCTTTTTATTGATGTGCTTTTTGTTTGTGTGCTTGTTTTCCTTTGATTTTCTACACAGAGCCAGCTAATATAAGGTAGATACTCTCTGGCTGAAATTCTGATTTTGCCTACCAATTAACTTATGGATAAATCCACATCGTAGCTGTTGACGTTCATCAATTGTGTTGTTATGACCATCTGATAGCCTACCTAATTTAGCGGAATATAAGATCTTGAATAAGACTAGTGCTTGCCAGGCCTCAAACTAAAGGGAAACATTGCACCACATGTACTTCCCTATCACCATTGCTATCAGCCTTTCTCCCTTATTGATGAGACATTGCAGAAGAGCGCTGGCTGAACATCCCAACCATCTGTATAGCAGTGCTCTGATATCCTGGTGCATTCACCTGATCAAAAGTAATTACTGTGAACCAGATGAACTGCAATGAATCACTCAATTATTTCTGCAGAAAGAGCCTGGTTCAAATGCAATCTCTCTCTAAAAGAAAGACTTGGACTAAAATAGATATATTTCTCTATGTCCATCCTGATATCGTTGGAAAAATAAGGGATATAAAATCAACATTAATGAAAGCGCATAATTTCATTGTGCATCCTATTCACCAATACCAACTATTTCAGTGGCTATTAATGACATTCACGCTCCAGAAGCCTCCTTCCCTGTCCAACTCATTTTCTCTCCCATGTTTTACTAAGAACTGAGTGTCCAACTTCTTAATAATTGCTGTGTATAACATAGAACATAAGTTCTAAAAGTTATAAATTCATAAGTTATAAAGCTTGTGCAGGACTTGGTGTTGTAATTAACCATCTGTTGTGCCTGGTTATCGATCTTACAAGAACACAAAGTGAAAACAACCTGGCCTCTTAATGTATAAATCAGCGTATTGTAGCAGCTATTTTAGATAACTGTTTTTAATAGTTTTATTATGGCTGTAATGTCTATCTGAGGACTGTCCACTTGCAGAAGCATTGAAATAATACATCAAAATGATTTTTAAACTCAGTTCTATTTAACTACCAGTGATGGTGTATGTAAATTAGGGCAACAAAAACAAAACCCTACCAACTTACTGGGAATAAACATCTTTTCTCGCCATTGAAAATCCTCTTGTAAAAAAGGCATTTCTTCTAGTCCTCCTTTTACATAAATAGTAAATAACTTAGAAGCTAAGATATGCAGTACGATAGTCTATTTTAATGGTCTGCAATCAAATTTTAGGCTAATTAAGCTAACTAGAAATTCTAGGGTTACAGTGATTACTCACTCTTTATTGACATATTGACAATAATACTGTTTACATAACACTTGATGTTTAAAATAAAAACGTGCCTGTGTCCAGTGATTTGATAATCTAGTTTTTGATCTAATCCTGTCCTATTTTTTGCAGCATAATCTAACCTCATATTATGAATCATGTTGTCTTTCTAAAGTGATTGCCAAGTAAACCAAAAATGTGTTTTACACTGCTATTGCACTGCTCTTGTCTTTATATACAGTAGTTTTTATAAAGATGTCCTTAGGTTTTAATAAATGAGTGTAACATAAACTAATCTCTGTAATAAAACTTGTTTTAATGTTTCAAGACTTTCTGGAATAGCTTTATAGATCTGAGTTTCCAACTTCTTTCAGTAGCTTCAGTCTTCTTGCCTTCCTTTTCCATCTGCAAGGAAATCCCTAGATACCAATACTCTATAGTTTATACATGTGGAAAGAAAGAAAGTATATTCAGTGCAAAGAATGATGCTTGGACCTGAAGAACAAGGAAAGGAAAGGAAAGGAAAGGAAAGGAAAGGAAAGGAAAGGAAAGGA
>NW_023302937.1:0-27729 GCF_011077185.1 Oxyura jamaicensis
CCATAAACCAATTACAACATTCTCCCTCCTCCCCCCCGAATTGTTTCCAACATGGTATTTTGAAGACTTTATGCAGCTGCCATATTCTCAGCCTCAAAGAATTACAGTATGAAGGAATATTTAGAGAAGTAAAATATTTTTTCAAACGTTTTAATTTTATGTATACACGAGTGTATATATATATATAGAGAGAGAGAGAGAGAACAGGACTTTAAAATCTTTGCATGTCAGAATAATTCTGTCTTCTCTCAGATGAAAATAGATTCTAAGAAAAATATGCAGAGGAAGTTGTATTTCTCTTAAGATTTTATTCACCATACTCCATTTGTCTTTAGGTCTCAGCTGTTATGTATGTTTACTCTAAGTGAACAGGAATTTTCTAATGAATTTTTTATTTTTTGTTGGAAAGAAATAATCAGAAAGAAACATTTTCATGAAGATTTTGTCATTCTCTTCAGAAAAAAAACTCTTCTGGGAAAATTTTCCAGTATCCAAGATAACACCTGGGAAAGTGTGTCACAGAGAGAGGGTCTGACAGACTGACTAGGGACTTGAGTGTTATGCATTCGTATCCTACAAGTAGGTCCCAATTTCACTCTAATAGCATCCCTTCTTCTGTGAACACCTGTGAAAGCTTCAAGTTTACCTCAATGTGAAAGAGGAAAAAAAAAAAAACACAACTAATAAACAAAAAACCGTAAACATATTTGTGAAGATTTTTTTTTGCCACTTCCAGTTGTGAAGATAAGTAAATATTTTCATAAGTAGGGGTTTAAAGTTAGCCTTTTAAATTCAAATATATGGCCTAATTTGGAGTTACCTGAGCACTCAGAACTTCTGTTAACAGTGATTGTACCTATTCTGTCAATATCTGCAGATCAAAACTTGAAAATTTATTTCATAGATTTGTGAGGTTTCAAGTCCACAAAAAGACTTCCTGTTTGACTTTCTGAGTTACATGATATTAATGTAGATATACACTGGTATGTTATGGTCAATGAAAAATGACACAGAAATCAACAACATTCTGCATTTCTGAAAATGTTGAAAATACATAGTATGAACTCTGAAACTTGAAAAATTAAAAAATGCACATTATATCAACCAGCCATTTTAGCTTCTAGAACTGAATAACTTGTTTGCCTTTCTGACTGGTTTTAAAATTTATTATTCTAGCCTTTTGTAAGTTACATTTTATTTACTTTAGCAAATAAACAAAGACAAAAATCTACCTTAGGTCATCCTGGACTGCTTGTATTTCAGTGATACTTCATTTATGTTTTCTCAGAAATAGAATAGATTATATATTATATATAATATAATATATTAAACCTGGAATAGATTACAGAGCATATTAAAAAATAATAATAGATCCAGCCTAAATGTTGAAATGTTGTGATTTGGACCTATTCTGATGCCCTGGAAAACATGATCTAGCGGATGGCATCCCTGTCCATGGCAGGGGGTTGGAACTAGGTGGTCTTTAGGGTCTATTCCAATCCAAGCTGTTCTATCATTATATGGCAGATCCTTTAACAGATTTACATGTAGGGTTATTCTGGACTATCTGGGAAAGCTATTGCTCTTAAGAAATAAGTGGTTTTTTTTTTTTTTTTTTTTTTTTTCCTTCTAACTATTACTATGTAGTATTCATGATTTACTCGTTAATTTGCTTCATGATGGCTCTCAGCTTTTAACTACTTGAATTTGATGTGGAACTCATCCAAGCCTCATGATTAATAAACACAGCAGCTTTATATTAATCAAACAATGGCAAGATATTAAACTTTCTAGATATCATGAAATGTTATTTATGTGCTTCTAAAATAGTATTCAGTGTGTCTAGAATTATGATGCTAGGTAAATTCAGTTTGCTCATCTACCTACCTCAGATGTGTTGCTTTGATGAATAATGAACCATGCATGCATTTGTCAGGAATAGCCACTATTATTCATTCTGCTGTGATGAAATTTTCTGTTAAGTATTATTTCCCATTTCCTTCAGTGACATTTTTGTTTTCACAAGAATAATTGAAAGTACTAAAATTCAACATTCTATGTAAAGTAGTTTTCTATAAAACCTTATGTTGGAACAGGTTTGTTCAGAGCAACAGCCAAAGAAGAGGGAACATGAGATTGTGTCACAAGTGACATGGGGAGGAATTTAAAGGGATGTCAGTCTAAGCAGGTAGTGGGACAAAACCAAAGGCATATAAGACCTGGCACTACAAAATACAGCTGAACATTTCTTCATCCTTTCATCCCATGGCTGCACAAAGGAGCAGCATACGGCAGCAGTCCAAGCCATATGGGTATCTGCAGGAACTCCAGCAAAGATCACAGCAAAGGCAGCACGCTGCCAGCGGCAGGAGACATGCCCACTAAGACCTGATGGGATTAGGCATCACAAGATCAGACACTGAGGAGGCATCCCTCTCTTATTGCCTTCCAATTAGTACCCTCTAACCTCAACAAGTCAGAAAGTTCATGTTTTAAAGTCTTAAGGAGAACACATTACTGAAGTACGAGCTGCAGCTGATCTGAACCAAGAATGTGTGCAAGTCCCAGGTGTGAGAGTTTATAGGAGGTACAAAAATATCAACCTGTCTAAAACTGTAGCCTATTACCAACTCTCTTGAGAAAACAACATGTAGACTTTTACAAGTTTTTTATTTATTTGTTTGTTCCTTTTTTTGTTTTCCTTTATTCATTGGCTATTATGCTGATTTCTGATTGAAGGAGCAATTGCCAGCACCTTTGTCTTAAGGGCTCAATTCTCTGCTGAATTGGAGCCCAAGCAACCTGCTAGTGTCACTGCTGGAATACAGAAAAGACTAAACTGAAAGTTTGGGAAGCTGTATAGTGTCTCTGTGGGGATGAAACTCTGAATGACAGCTGTGCTCACTCACCTAAGCTCCAACAGCTCAACCACATAGCCCTGAAGAAGCTGTCATCTGGGAAGGATGAACCTGCTTGAGACAGCAGTATCATATAAGACTCAGGTATCGCGTATGTATTTTTCAGTTTTCATACCTTGTCTACTGGCTTTCAAAGGCATTATTATTCTCTGCCATATCCTTTATGTAGGTTTTACATAAAGAAATAGTATGAATCTAAATTTTACCTGAAAACAAAATCAAAGATAAAACAAAATTAATTCTACAACTAATTGTTTATGAGATTATGCAGTATAAGCGAGTTCCTGATATGGCAGGAAGCTCCTACCAATATTCTTGATGATAAAAATACAAATGTATTTTTCCAGTAGTCTAGCTGAATTACTTTTTG
Source organism: Oxyura jamaicensis (assembly GCF_011077185.1). Lineage (NCBI taxonomy): Eukaryota > Metazoa > Chordata > Aves > Anseriformes > Anatidae > Oxyura > Oxyura jamaicensis. Next base: position 3,289 of record NW_023302937.1, read on the forward strand.
TTTTCTGAGAACAAAAGTTGAAAGATTTTTCAGAACTAATGCTAACAAGAACTAATGCAATACTGTTGCTGCAGTAGTCATGGCCTGCAAACCTGAGTCCATATTATAAAATGATTCTCAGGTTTATTAGAATAGGATTTTATAGCTGTTAATTGAATGTTTTTGTACTTCCATATAATTTTGCAATAAATATCAGTCCTGGTGTTTTTCAATACTTCTGCACATGTCATTTTGTAGAATACTTTTTTTTTTCTTTTTTTCCTATAAATTTTAGATGTCACTTCACCTTTTTTCATTAATTGCTTCTAGCTCCTGTAAATTGCAAACATTTTCTATGGTGTGGTCATATTCATCTTTGATCTTGTTCACCAATGTTTGTAGTAGTCTAATTAAATTTATAGTGTAGAATTACAGAGTTGTCACTCATTGTACATGAAGGGCAGTTCATTCTTCTGGTCTTTCTGTAGGCTGCTCTGTGCAGTGATGGACAAAGCTGTGCTTTGGGGACTTATGGTCCTGGATGCTTGCAGGTGACAGCGGAAGACAGCAGCTCTTGGAGCTGTTCTCTCCCACTTCTTGCTTCAGCACAAAACTATGTTAAAAAGTCTGGTACAGCGGACTGGACTCATGATTTTGGCAACCTAACTCTGCTTAGAGTTTTGACATCCTATAGAGGATCATGACCATCCTCTGAAATCTCTGTTTTGACAAAAGAACAAACTATTCAGAATAAACAGTCTACTATTATGAATTTTGCAGAGTGGATTGAAAGGATTCATTTTTGCTGCATCAAAATACAATGTGGCATTAGGTAGTGACTTTTCAGGATGACAGTTTCTAAGATTTCACACTTGTTGCCATGGGTTGATATTTTTGCCAGATGGAATGGAAAATATTTACACCTTTTTCTGGACAAGTAATTTTCCCAGAGGCTTGGTTTATAGTTGTACAGAGCCTGTGCCAGTAATACTCACCGTATGCCTATACTATGCATATAAAATAAATGATGCCTCACTACTAAATTAAGAATGGTTCTTTTTGTTTGACAGGTGATCTGTCATGATCTTTCATTAAGAACCTATAAGAACATTTTCAAATATTTGAGATACAAAAGCTCAGCTTGGCATTACTCTTTTATATATGACAAAATGATTGATAGAAGTCTAAATATTAGCTCACCATTCAAAATACCAAGGCAGTACTTCATTTGCATGTATTGTCCTTTCTATATAAATCAGGTACAGAAAAATCCAACACCTAGTAGGATAGCCAGGAAAGTATTACAAAAGCACATTGTGATTGCACAATATGACAGTTAATGAGTCCTATTTTTGTCTAGGTAAAGCCTAATTCAGAGCACGGAAGGTAGCAAGAAGATCAATTAGTTGCTAATAAACCACCACATACTGATACTGACCTTGAACTACAATTCAAATATGTTTTTACAAGTTGATGTGACTTTCAGAAGATAGCAATACACCTTTGCAGTTACAAGTTACTACAATGGTTCTTTTAGCTGATCATTAGTTTAGACAGCCTCTGTAAAATATGTGCTTTGTTCTAAGTGCAAGAGTTTGGAGCTTCCTGCACCTGAGTTGCCAGGAACACACCCCTTCAACACTGTAAGTACAAAGTGGTAGGAAGCACCCATGCTTAGAGTTTGTGCAAGCATACATGAATATACAGAATCCAGTCCATGAGGACTCTATATTCCTGTCTAAATGTATATAATGTAATAAAAACAATATTTCTGTGGTATCTTATGCCCTAGAAACCTAGTATTGGGTGCATTTTAAGCTCATTCACCTATTTCCTTTCTGATAATGTGTCATCATATACTCCTGTGGGAATGCGTCAGTGCAGGATTGAGGTAATTCTACAGTTTCTTTTGAATTGGTCTAGGCAGTGATGATTGTCCAGCATCCAAGAGGAGAATCTGATTTGTAACCAATAGCAATGCTGTCACCACACAAGACAAAGCCCCCTTAGGAGCAATGATTTTTGGCAACTATTGAGAACAAAACTCAGGCATTTCCACAGCTCTTAAAAACTGCCTGAATTCAACCTGGCTTCATGTCACTTAGATGCTGGCCTGCTCTTGATACAAATGTCCTCAGGGCACTGGGCTCCTGCAGGACAACCCCAACATTTCCCTTCTGCCTGACATCATCAGTGACAAGAATGATTTGGCAGCTAGAGGTTTCACAGAGTCCAGGTATACTCATGCAGCAGATAAATATGCCTTTGAGGGTAATTTAGGCACTATCTGTACCCAATGTTTCCTTCCCAAAATATAGAGTGGTCTGCATATAGTCCTGAAGGCCAGGTTGATAAGCAGCTTGTTTAGCCTCAGGCCTGCCTTGTGATACTGCCATCAGTGTCGTGTGGCTCATAGCAAGGACTATGAGAGTACAGTCTCAAACAGAAGCAGTTCCAGATTTAGCAACAAACTAAGTACTATACAGGGAATATTAACAAAGAAAATGGTTCCCAACCTAGATATCTTAGTGTCAGGTGAAAGACAAAATTAGTATAAAAATCAAAGAGAAGGTGAAGAGAGGTTAGCAAAAACAAAATTCCTGATAATGCTTCCTGAATATTATTAAAAAACAAAGTGTGCCAATATTGGATGAATCGTGTGTTTATGAGTCGAGGGAATTAAGCTGGTGTGGCTAAAGACATGAAGCACTGTTTAAACTCATCAGACCACATATTTAGAGAGAGAGAGAGAAAAAGAAAAAAAAATAAAAAAAAAAAAAAAAAAAAAAAAAGCTCACAACCCTAGATTACTTGCTTAAATGAACCTTTTAAAAAGATAGTGAAGTACAAGGAACCCTGAAGGATTTGGGAAGCTTATCAGTCACTATGCAGACTTGCTTCATTCTGCTTCATGTCTCAAGCAGCATTCTAATGGCTGGAAATTCATTTTCTCCTGTTGCACTACGTTTTAACCACAGGCTGTCAAAGCCCACAGGTTCAAAGTATGTTCCAGTCTTGAAAATGCATATTCTATTTTTATTTTTATTTATAGAAGCAGTTTCAGTAAATTTTTATCAATATACCTGAAATAAGTGTAATAGGTTTTAAAACAGTTATGAAGTGCTAGCTCCTTCGGGGTGGAAAGGGAAACATTCAGCAAATTCAGGGGATGGTTTTATTGTAAGCAACTGGAAGATCAGCACCTTAATCCTTATGCATTTTTTTTTCCTTTAGTTTTTAAATTGGTACTGGCATTATATGGACAAATATTATGTATTCTGGGCACTTCAGAAAACAGAAACGTTGCCAGTTTAATTCTCTGTTGTTTCACTGAAGCATACTGGGACAGCAGAGTACAATGTGGGCCAGGCAAGAATATTCATCGTCACGCAGCCCCTCTCTGGGCAGAGTGTATGACCATCGTGCAGAACCCCCACCCCACAACCCCTCAAGAGTTTCAGGCTTTCCACAGCTTGCTTCAGAAGATCTAAGAGTGAATAAAATTACACAGGACCTCACAATTATTTCAGAACCTTTGGGATAAAGTTGTAGTTCAGTTTGTAACCCTACACAAGCGGAAGAGGAAGAGGAAGATACAGCCCTCAGCGGTGCCTCAGTCTTATTGTGCAGTGATGGGTGCATCTTGCATAACTGCTCATTTTTAAGCAAAATATGCAGCAACGGGAGGGTGACGAATGGATAGTGTCAACCTTCTGTGTCCCCAGAGTGCTGGATGGTGTAGATGACCTGAAGAAAGCATCATAATTAATGGCAGGAGAAATCATGAGTCTGACGTGATAAGGAAGCAAAGGTGTTTTATGAATGTGAAACTACTAAGATGGTAAAGCTTTCCCACCATATTTTGCTGGGGGCTACGCCAAAGGACATACCAGGCATCTGATGATACATAACAGCTTTCCCAGAGCTAAGCAGAAATCACTTCCATGCAGAATACTAATACAAAATGTGAGGAAATAAAAATATGAGAGGAAAAACAGAATCTTAATCAACAATCCATTGTATTTCTGGAAAAATAGCTAACAGCCATTCTGATTTCTTTTGTTCATTGACCAAAAACTTTTTTCTTTCTACTGTCATATCTTACATCTCTTTATTTTGGATATATATTTTCTATATTTTCCCTCTACTTTTATGAGAGGAATGAAACATTCATCTTTTCAAAGTATAACCATTTAAATTTAATTGGATAGAAATTAAGGTTGGCACATTCTAACTGTGAGAGTCTTAGTTTCTGTGCCTCACTTTAAGGAATAGAGTCCTCTGCCCAGGTTTGATTATACAGACTGTATCGTGCAGATTGCCAGCCTACCAGCCTAGATCATCTGCATGGTAGCCCCTTGGAAAGGTGCCGTTTGAACATCAGAGTTAAGGTAGACTTCAGTTTGATTCAACAAGTAGGAGAAAAGTCTTTTAAGTCAGAAATGACTGAACATAATAGTGCATTTGCAATTAATAGAAAAATATTTAGAATAATTATTTTAAGTGTCAAAAAACTTGCTGTTCCATACAAAGATTAATTATGATTAAAAAATGGAAAAAGCAATTATTTTTCTAAAGTTATGAAATATGGAAGCAACAGGTTTTGAGAGCCTTTAGAGGAAGCATTAACTATTTTATCATATTCTCCCCATAGCAAACTTCCAGCAGAAATTTCCCACTAAAATATCCCAATTGAAAACAGTGAATTATATAGTGGACAAAGGAGTTTATCAAATATTATTCCTTCTAATCTATTTTCTCTAGTTTGTACTTTTCATAATTATAATATTGAAAGAGGAATGTGGAGGTGCTATTGAAAAGATTACTTGCAGTTTCAAGTCCTTTTACTATTGAAGGTAATATATATTCCCTATAAAAACTGGAAACAATAGACAATGTTTTATAGGCTGTTTATGGCAATGTTAAAAACAGGCGTTGTTAATATTTTGTTATTGAGAAGTTTAATTCAGATTAACCAAAGCAGAAGTGAGTTAAAATATATCATTTTCCCCTTTTATCTAGACTGTGTGTAAATATGCCTGACAGCTGGCTTCAGGTGTTTTGTTGTTGTTGTTGTTGTTTCATATGAGCTAATAGGCAAAGGATCAAGAAAGTTGAATTAAAGTCAACAGAGGAACAGTTTGAGTTTCCTACCTCAAATTAGCGCTGCCTTTGTAAGTCCTTAATTAAAAGTCCATACAACATGTCCTTACTACAAGCCCTTAATGTAAGACTTTGGAAGTCCTTAGCTTGTAGTAAGTCCCTGTACTTGTTTCATGTGTTTAAGATATAGTTTTTCCTCTACTTTCTTACACTGGGTGCACCAGAAATGAATCTGAGAGGCATCCATTAGTCAGGGGTGGGAAGCAACACTGCCCGTGGGGTGGCCGTGCTCAAACACAGGGTAACTGAAAAACTGATTTCCATACACTTCTCTACCCCCACCGATAACTTCCACACAAAAGACAGTAAACTTTCTCATTATTTCTGTTTCATTATTTTGTTTTGTTTCATTATTTTTGTATTTTTAATTAAGCCCATTTCCTTCTTGACACCTGGCAAAGTGAAGCAAGAGTATTTGTAGTTTCTTACAAAAAGTATGTTGCCCAAAGCTTAGTTTAAATTGATGTTGAGCTTATTAGGAGTGCATTTTCTTCTTTACTAGCAAGGTAGTGGCTCTTTTAACCTTCATTTTCTATAATTTCATTTTCTTCTGAAAAGTGAAATTAGTTTTTCACTTACCACTACTGGTTACTATTCCTCTGAAATACAAACATATTTTGTTGTCGTTGATGATGTTTGTTTGTTTTGTTGTTTTTTAAATATTTGGTAAGAAATTCTAGCATCCTTGCAACTGTGGTCTGGACACCCTGTGAATCTTGAGCATCTTTGTTGCTGAAACTGGCAACGATTGCTGTCAGCTCCTTGTACTACATTAACCCACATAATGTGAAAGATTGCAAAGGCAGTAGATTTTTAGGTTTTAGTGAAAAACCAGTGGCAGAACTCCCCTTGCCTCTGACATGGCTGAAACAGAGAAGTCTTAGGCATACAACTTATCTGGTAACAGCAAAATAGGCTGAGAAATTTCTCATCTTATGGAGGAAGTTTAGAGTTTCTGATGAAATAAAGGCATTTGAAAATCAAAAAATCATATCTTTTTCATTTGATCTTACATGTGCAAAATATGCTTTATGCTTTTATCGATATTTTATTCCTTACATATGAATTGCTCTTAATATTTGAGTAAGGCTAGTACTATAAATCTTTCTATAGTTTACTTTGAATAATAAAATACACACTTCATAAGAAATGCTACTTCTTTTAAACACCTGCTGGTGTCTTGCAGAACATTGAAATTTGCACAAATGGGTAAATGTTGTATTCTTAGAAAACTGAACAAAGTTTTCTTTCCTTTTACAGCGTGGCTGGTATACTGTGCTAATTTAAATTATTTCATTCTCTTTGATAAAAAGAGTTTCAAAACATCTTTCTTCTCAAAATATCTGGCAGATACAGTATTAGTGAGCTTGCAACAAATTCAGACAAGGAAATAATTGTATAGAAAACCTGAAATGAACTGTGTCTACAACACGAATATTTGAAATAGAGTTGCAAATTTTTTCAAGAATATTTGTTTTTAAACAATAATTTTACAGTGAAGGACACACCATACTGCTATGATAATTAGTTCACAGTACTGGAATTAACGAAATTACAAATCCCAAGCTTCAAATCATGTCATCCAAAAATTGAACTTAGTAGTTATCAAACAAAAATAAAAAATTTATTTAAATAATTAGAAAATTAGTGATAAAGGCTAAAGCCAAGTTCACAGATTGGTACTACTTTCAAAGTTACATTATTCAAATGTTTTGTTTATAAAATTACAAAATGGATTTCACATAAATATTGCAACTTTCCGTAGTAAAACTATGCTTTTATGTTATTAGTTGATACATAATGCATTCTGATTACAAATAAACAACTACCTGACATTTAATTTTGAATCTGCTCCCAACAAAGTATGGAGTCTATTAAATGTCATCCTACTCTCATTAATATATTTATTATTCCATTTAAGATTAGTAATTGTCATAACTTTGAGTGCCATGAAAATGTGAAACAATAATTCTTATTCTTAGATTTGAATTCTAGGTTCAATTCTGTGGTTTGTTTTCATTAATGTTTGTTGTTTTTTAACCGCTCTTCTCCTTTATAGTTTATGTGGAATAAATTACATTGATGAAGGTAGGAAAATGAGAATGGTAAAACCTTTATTAAAAAAATATTTCATCTGTGGTCATTTATGCAAGTATTACTAACCTACTGTACTTATATAAACTGAACTTACATAAATGGCATTTTTTTATTTTTCATAATTTACACACCAAGTAAAAATGAGTCTTAACTCCACAACTTCTGTTGTTGTCCTCACCAATCTTTATTTTTTATATTTTGCCGAAAGGACCAATCTCACTTTACTATAATTCGTTGATAAAACAAAGTGTTTTTACATGCAAGATATGTTATTGTCAGTAACTAGTTTTCTCTAACTCTGAAATTAGCAGAATTCCAGTACACAGCCTAATTAATTTAACTGCTATTACATTTAGTTTGCTTCTGAAATAATGCTCTTCTTTTCAATTCCTTTCCTGAGTGACCCTGTAGCTAATCTATGAGTGCATGTCTATATGTACACTGAAAAATTGTGGAAAACCAAGGCTGGAAATTTTAACAAAAGCCTTTATGTATTATGAAGTAGGATTTCTATCAGATGAATAGAAATATATTCATCTTATGCCTCAGATCAAGACAGGAACTCACTTTCAATGTGTAATCTTTTCGTTTATTTGAAGAATATGGTATTTGCAACAGTAATTTATATGAAAAGAGACAGCCTCTTTAAAAGGTGATGTTTATTTTTCTCTTGCAATAAAATTCCTATTTATTCCTGGGGACATAGAGTACCCAGCTATTTAAAATAAAACAGAGCCAAATAATAAATATAACTGATGGATCAGTAAATTCTAATAAAAATAAAATAAAAAATATATATATTTTTTTGATTTGTTTTGGTTTTAAAAGGCCATGTAAGTAGAAGTCCAGCTTGGATAGACAATTGTTTTCCATGTGTGTATACAGAGAGCATACAGACAATTTCTGTTCACTGCTCAGTTCATTGGTTAAATTCAAGCCAAGCATTAAAAATGTTCATTTCTTCATGTAAACCAATGTGCAAATCACTGAACTGAAGAAAAGCTGAGTGAGCACAGTAAAGATGGAATTTGTCTTGGGGATGAGGGCTAAGGCTAGTGGCCTAAGACACCTCTTAAAAGTATATTGCATTTTGTCACTCCTATGCATTTCCAGTCTAGGGCCAGCTACTTCAAATTCCCAGGCAGAATTTAAGAGTGTGGAGAGTTCTGTTATTGCCTCCTGGACACACAGAGAAGCAGCAGAACAGCACAATACAAGTGCCAGCAACCAGTGCCGGTGCAGGGAGTGGGAAAGCAGGGAGAGGGATGAGGGACTGATCCTCCTTTCTCATACCATACTGAATTTAGAGATTGAGTCTGTGGTGGAGCAGAAAATGTCTGTTAAAATGTCCAAACCCAGACCACAAAAATCCAGGCTATAAAGAGTTTCTTTATAGAGAGTTGCCATGGAGGCACCTTGCTTGGAGAGCAAAAGCAGGCAGAGAGAGCAATTGAATAACAAAGCTGTTGTGAAGTTATTATTATTATTATCATTATCATTATCATTATTTTTTTATATATTAAAAGGAAATAGAGAATGCCTAAGATAGGTATGCCTACTATGGAAGTCAGTCTATTTGTCATTTGCTTTAGTGTAGAAACTTGACACAGAAAGGATAAAACTGCACTTAATGGACATGCAAGAGGCATTTGATATAGCACTCTGACTTGCCTTATTTTAATGAGGTCGATGGTAGACTCTCTGTAGGGTAACTTCAAGGCAAAGCTTGGTACTTTGTGAAATACCTTCTTCTAGGAGACAGATGAGTCCAGCATCATCTGAGCAGTCTCTTCCTGCCTCTCACCATCTTTCACTACTGAGTCAATAGATCATGCATATCCTTTAGGATCCTCTTTCCTTTATCTCATCTCTCTTCAGGAGATAACTGTGTATGTGTCTGTCTTCTTGAAAGAATAGGCACGGTCTTTATTCTTTCTAAGAATTCTTTCTTTCAGTCTTTTTATCCAAAACGACCAAAATAAGTAACTGACCGATATGGTTGTTCTATTACTAGTACCTCAAAAAAAAAAAAAGATGAAGAAGATGAAGATGAATGAGGTAAAATCACAATTCAGTAGCTCAAGAACCTTTCCTGCATTAGTCATTTTTATTTGCATTGTTATTAGAGAGGGTGGTGCAAACAAATTCAAAAGAAATATTACTCTGAAGCTGACATTATTTTTTGCTTTACTTGTTTCTGCCTATGTAGTCAGTACTACTGAGTATAGCTATCTGGGAATCTTTAAAGACATTTAAATTTTCAATTCATTACATTATTTTGATGATCCACTGATTAGGAAAAAAACTTCTTCTGTTGTGGTTTTACTCTGCTGGGCAGCTGAACTCCAGCATAGCCATGCTCTCACTCCCCCTCCCCAAAGAAGAAGAGGAGAAAATACAATGAAAAGGGCTTAAGGGTTGAGATAAGGACAGGGAGATCATTTACTGGTTACCATCACAGGCTAAACCAACTCAGCATAGGGTGATTAATATAATGTATTGCCTATCAGTAGCAGACTAGAAAAGTGAGCACTAAAAGCAAGCTAAAAGAACCTTCCCCCATCCCCAGTCTTCAAAATCACCCCCATGAGCAGCTCAGGGAACAGGCAATGGGGGCTGCGGTTGGCCCCTAACACTTCATCTCTGCTGCTCCTTCATGATCGTTCTCTGCCCATGCCCAGGGTCCCTCCCATTGGATGCCATCCTCCCTGATCTGATCCTGCGTGGGCTTCCCACAGGCAGCAGCTCTTCAAGAACTGCTCCAACACGGCTCCATACCACAGGGTCCAAACATCAGGAGCAAACTGCTCCAGCATGGGTCCCCCACGGGCAGCAGCTCCCCCCAGACCCCTGCTCCTGCGTGGGCTCCTCTCCACGGGCTGCAGCTCCGGCCCGGGGCCTGCTCCTGCGGGGGCTCTCCATGGGCCGCAGCCTCCTCCAGGCCACATCCTCCTGCTCCACCGGGGGCTCCTTCATGGGCTGCAGCGTGGAGATCTGCTCCATGTGGGACCCGTGGGCTGCGGGGGGACAGCCTGCTCCACCAGGGGCCTCTCCACAGGCTGCACGGGAACTTCCACTCCATGGCTGGAGCACCTCCTGGCCTCTTTCTGCACTGGCCTGGGTGTCTGCAGTGCTGGTTCTCACTCTGCTCTCCCAGCTGCTGTGGTACAGCAGGTTTTTTTCATTCCTTAAATCTGCCTCTCCCACAGGGCCAACCAGTGTTGCTCACTGGCTTGGCTCTGGCCAGCAGCAGGTCCCTTTTGGAGCCAGCTGGAGTTGGCTCTGACCTGACATGTGGCAAGCAGCTGCTGGGCTCTGCTTACAGAGAACACCTCTGCAGCCTCCTTGCCACATAAACCCAACACATCCTCAATACCAAGTGGAGGCGGAATGCTGCAGGACCGGCCGACAGTTTTTACCTGTGTGTATATGCACTGCTTCAGCTGAACAAGGAGGACGGCTGTTGTGGTTTTTGTTCTGGAGATAGCAGACCTGCCAGGTGCCGCCTCACCCATGTGGACATGCCAGCCCGGCTGGTGCAACTTTACCTCACTCTGCCTTATGGATGCAGATGTGACCAGAGCAGCCTTCAGGCTACAGGCATGGCCAGGACTCTTATCAACCAGAAAGCAAGGATTTGAACCCAGGCCTCTCAAACCAGTCACTGGTGACTGAGAGCAACTTTATCTAACTATAATTAAATAAAAAAATAAAAAAATAAAATAGTTTACATTATTATTATACTTTATACTAGAATTACACTAGCTGCAGCACATGCAAGACATTATATTCTCTTGTAGGACTGCTATCAAAAAGCAAAACAGTTTTTATTCTCTGAAGATTTCTAAAGTATTCACAAACACAATTTTATCTGTGTTGTCACATAATTTACAAAGCACACAAGTACAATATTCCAGCTACCTACATGACTACTTTGTCAGGTGTACTGCAAAACTTCAGAAAGAAATGGAAATGCCATTAATCATTAAGTGTTAGTCTGAGTGCTCTACTTCTGTTACTGTCCTTGATAAACCTGCTTAATTAAGAAAGGACAACTGCATCATTTTAAAACCTAAGGCATAATTGGCTTAAAAAATCAATTGTATTTTAAAAACAAATTTTAGTTTGAGATATTGGAAGTCAGATTCCATCCCAGTGAGAATATATTTTGCTTAAAGTAATTATAACAGTGGATACATGTCCCTGGAAAGAAATATGTTTTTACCATAATGCCGAATGTTTTTGCTCCTTCCTAGAGTACCTTCTTAACAGAGATCACCCAGCAATTCTTGCCTTCCCGTGTCAGTGGAACAATTTAAATTCAGTTGGCACCAAAGCTTTCCAACTCTGAAAAAGAAGTAGCATGCTATATTTAGTAGACTTTGTGAACTCTTAAAATAACTTTACTTTCACTAATATACAAACATGACAATTTGTGTATTTTTATCCCTTTTCCGTATATGTTTTCCTGACAAAAATATTGTTCAACAGCTATTGTCAAATGCAAAGATAACATTTTCATAAAAATAGAAGTAAAAAGAAAGCAAAAAAATAAAAATCAGCTCCCAACCCCACAAAAAGAACCAACCTGTAAACACAACACCTAAACCCAGCGTTATATAATGTATTTACATGAAAAACTTGGAGGGAATAAATGCTTTGATAGAGGTGTATGCCGCCAACATACACAACCTTAGCAGGAGCAGAGCAGTGCATGGCAGGACCAGCTCAGGTCGGCTGTCACCCAGATACATGTCCAGGGGACACCGCTATTCCTCACCCCTTGGCAGTGTTTAAGAAATCAGCCACACTGAGCCAATGGCAAAGCCTTTCCTCTGAGCTATGTTTCCACCTGCGCTGGAGGCAGTGTGGACTTGCAGAAAGTGCGCCTGCCCTCCTGACCGTGTTTTTGTGCTCTTGCCTTCTCTGTGCCAGTATCAGGATTTGTGCAGCCAAGCAGTGAACAAAAAGGGTGAGATCCTAGGTGTTAAGGCAAGATTTACAGAAAACCAAAGACAGTTAATTTCTAACCTTATGTCAGAAATGGGAATGTAAACTGAAGGCTTCTGGCCCATGCTAAAGAATAGTATGGCTGATTTTCTTTGATTTTTCTAAATAATGATTTGATCTTTCTTTAATTATTTAAACATATAAATTCATGTCCTACAGAAAACAATTTAAAGGTTCATTATTGTACATTTATTACATGGTTATGCACTGCTTCTTTCTTGTTTCACTCATCTCTTATTCAAGTTGTTATATATTGTCCAATGTTATCTCTGTTAAAACACTATGAGAGCAAAAAGAATGTCAGTGATCCTTTCCTGTGAGATGAAGAATAAATTAATGTATGACTGAGTATGCACAGCGGTTTCATTCTGTTGTGGTCACTCTCTCCTTGCTAGGAAACCAAATTTAAAGGGAGGATTTTTTAATTTATTTGTATTTTTCTTGTTTACGAAGTGTAACAACTTTTCCAGTGTAAAAGTCCATGTTATTGCATTCCTGCTATTAGGCTCCATGAAATGCTCACAGAGATGGTGTAATGGCTGAGAATGGGAAAGTGGGAAGAGGACTTTTTGAGAAAAATCTGCATTTATTCAAACAGACAGGGTTTAAATGGTTGTAGTGATGAAATCTGAAGTGTTTTGTAGTATGGTACAGAATAAAGGGCTAACTTTACAATATTTCAGTTGAATATTTAAAAACAAAGCAACTTTACAGCATTTCAGAAACATGCAAGGCACTTAGAACCATCACCATAAAGGACCATGTTACCTTTCTTGTAATGTTTATGAATACCCTTTTGTCTTAAGGGTGTCTTTTGAACCTGCAGTCCTGCATGGTTCTCATTTCCTTTCCTTGCATTAATACTGATTTTTATTAGTACTAATTATCCTTTTTAGTGTCTTACTTTAGACTGCTAATACCTGCCATAACGGAAGTCTCATACGTTAACTCCCTTCTGAACTGGGAAAGTAGATTAGAAGATCTTTCGGGTAACAGTTAGTCCAGTTATTTCTAAACATAATGAACGGGACTCTTATTTTTCTGAAAGGCTCATAAGCATTGCTGTAATAGCAACACAAAGTCCCACATGCCATTGCCAATATCCTACTTACTGTAGCTGACACGGTGCAGAGGGGATTATAAGTCCCTAGCTGGGACCACAGGAGATGTTAGGTTGCAGCTTGGCCCCTGCAATATTTACAATGGAAAATTTTATTGTGCAGACTTCCTTAACTTTGTTGACCAAAAACTTCCAAAAAATCATATTTTTTTACTACCATTACATTGGTAGAAATGAAATTTCTCTGAATTACAATGAAATTTAATGTAAAAATAATTTAATTCATATTCTTACTGTGACATGTTTTACAGTTATAATCCACTCCTTCAGCATTACAAAATAAATACTTACATGTAACATAACTAAATGTATTGTTTCACATTTAACCTCTGAGTAAACATGTCAAAACTAACAACTCCCAGTGCCTTTACTGCTAAAAAACACATAATCTAAAATAATAATAATAATAATTTTGATGAATATTTATGTACAAATTCTTAAGAGCAAACAGTAATATTAACAATTCCTGAGGATACATGGAAACAAGCAATATTAGAGGAATACCGCAGTGCAAAGAAAGAATTTATTTCAGTTGATCTATATAATAGTTATGGGAGTAACAGTCTCAGACCTCCTTTTTCTTTAATCTCCAGCCACTTAATATTGAATAAAATAAAACTGTGTTTGTGTACATATACACACATACATCACTGCAGTACAGCCATCATTTTCCTCCTTGGCATTGCTGCACTACGAAGGGAACACTTTCATAACTGTGCTTCCTGGAAATGAAATACTAAAGGGGAGTGAGGAGCAGCAATGAAACAAGGCAAAGTTTCTTTATTTAAGCTTCCAGTTAAGAAATTAAGATATCATAGTTACAACCACAGCTGCATATTCCTCTTGTTAGTATTGGATAAAATGGGTCACACTTCATACTTTCTTGGTATGGGGTTGATGTGCCTGCATCATATGACAATAGGAATGATACAAATATGTGCACCAGGCAAGGTCAAATATTTCCAGTCAAGATGTCTTAAAAGACATCACACCTTTTTTTTTTTTTTTTTCCACATAAATATTACTTAAAGGACCCTATTCTAAGAGAATATTCAGATGGAAAAGGTAATCACACAAATACTAGAAAAATGCTAAGTTATTAATTCCTATCATAAACTGTCTCTTTTGCACACATATATGATGATTCAGTCTTTAATTGTTAGGCCCCATGATATCTGATTTGGATGGCTGCCTGCATCATTTGCTAAATAAGTAGTTAGAATCATAGAATATCCCAAGTTTGAAGAGTCTCACAAGGATCATCAAGTCCAACTCTTGGGTCCCCAAAGGACCACCCAAAAATCAGACACGATGTCTGAGAGCATTGTCCAAATGTTTCTTGAACTCTGTCAGGCTCAGAGCCATGACCTCTTCCCTGGAAAGCCTGTTCCAGTGCCCAGCCACACTTTTGGTAAAGAAACTTTTCCTGATAATAGAATAGTTATTCATTATCTGTTTTTACACTCCTCATTTGACTTATGATTCCATGCCTCATTTAGCATACACTTATTATTTCACTTTTTTTTATTATTATTTTATATATATGTATGTATATAAGTGAATGCCGTCATTTATATATATATAAATTAATTCACTTTTCTGAGTGAATGGATTTTCCAAGTGAAACCTGGCTATATCGGAAAATGCCCATGTCCCTGATGCTGGGCCACTGGGGAACAAAGAAATTGAAAAGTCACATGACTTGAGGAAATAAAATTTTTTGATTTCATTATTTGGCCACTCACTTAAAATGAATGAATTCAGGGTTTCATCCACCATATTACATGTATTTTATCCCATGACTAGTTAGTACAACATGCAAAAATAGTTTTTCTAGTACTCTCAGTCCAAACATCTTCCTTCTAATTTTTGATCTGGATTTTATAAACTTTATGGGAGGTTTATAGATGCTTAAAGGTTTTTTATTCCTAAGCTTTTTTTTTTTTTTCTTTTTTTTTTTTTTTTTTTTTTTCTCAAAAGGAAATGCTATTAAAATTCTGCTGATCTTTCTGTCATGGCAACAGTTCTGCATAGACCTCACCAGAAAACTTACTGGCAATATTATTTTAACTCTAATATAGGTCACCTCTGTGAGACAACATGCTGATGGACTTGTTAAACTTGTTATCACATTATTATGATCATTATTAGATATGACAACTGTTGAAAGTCTTAAGCCCGAAGCCATAGGGAATGTTAGAAATGGCAACTAATTTTAATTGTGGGGATGACTACCAGCTTTGACTGTAAGATGGTACAACTAGGTCTATTTGTGTAAGGAAATTAAAATTAAGAAATAACTATCTTAAGAAATAGTAAATCCCTCATAAAATGACTTTGTATATAAAAGTTTTGTGTATATGTTTTTCTGTGCAAAATTACTAAATATTTTTGCTTTTTTTTTTTTTTTGGTTGAAAAAATTAAGTCATTTCTGGGTATGTTTGCAATCAGCAGGGTATAAGGTTGATTGAAGTCCTGATTAGCAATGTTTTACTGTATAAAGATAAATCTATGTAAGATCAAGAAGGAAGATCTTAGAAAAAAATGCAAAATATCATTACAATTGCTTCTTTTCTCATGGCAGTGCTCAACTACTTACCCTTTAAAATCTACATTTTCAAATGTATATTCCTAAAATATATGTAGTTCCTCATGGAAATGTAATTACTTTTTACAATACTAGTTCTGGAACAAAAAGTAGAGAGGCTGGATTTAGCAGACAGCACCAAGAAATATCTGTGAAGGGTCACAAATTAAACTGACTGAAGGACAATTATATTCAACAACATCTACTGATTGCACTGAAATGATTCTTCATGAAGCTAAATTTAAAATGGATTTTTTAAGAGTCAGGAAATAACTACAGAAGGGCTACTGGGTAAGAATGAATGCAGAAAAAATGTTTTCAGCAATGAGCAATGATTACACTGGAAAATAGTTTTTCATGACTCTAAATTAAAAAAAAAAATACATTTTACCTTTAATTTGAAATTGACTGGCTACTGAGGGAAAACAAATATTTGCATCATGATATTGTTGGATATCTCTGTTGTTGCTATAAAAATGAGAGCTCTTTTTCCAAGCCTGAATTTCCATGTGTAATCTATTTAGCATTCAGTGATACTCGTTATCAAGACAACATAAATGAAGCAGAATGATCTAATAGCTTGGTTTGCATTATTCTACCCCATAATTCCTGACCCTAAACTTAATTCAGTTTAGTGCAGCTGCATTGTTACTATCTTTTGCAATTAGTACTGATATCTTTGTCTTATGTCTTCTGGAATTTATATGTATTTAAACAGTAAAATATTGCTAAACAACACTTTACCCATCCCTGCAACCTGTAGATTGCAGGCATACACAAAACTGGTCTCTCTATGCTTTTCAACAAATACTTCCTAATAAATATGATATTAAGTCTTCAGAGAAGGAAAAAAAAAAAAAAAAAAAAAAAAACAGAACTTCTAGACTACTCTAAATGCTTTTAGAATAAATACTTTTAGAGGTCAAATAATGACTTAACAATTCCACAAACAATAGCCTGTAGCACTTTATTTTTTTGTTTATTTTCATTTCTGCTAAGCTACAAAATTCAGAAATTCAAGTTTCAGCCTTTCAGCCTTTAACATACTATAACAGTTCCACCACTTTGCTGGCATGCATTCTCATTTTACTTTTCATATGATGTAACTTGTTTTTTCTACCTCCTTACGCAGAAAATAACAGGAAGATTCTATTAAGATGAAATCCACCTCACCACAAAAACACAGAGGTCTCTTTTGTATAAGTAGAATTTAAAAAATCTTTAATTTATGATTTTATCTGATTAAAATGCAGTCCAGTAAAAGGATATAATTCTTTATGCTGCAGTGATCATTTTTTTGGACATGTATAAAAGCTATAAATTGAATGTAATTCTTCCTTTATAGAATTGAAGTGCTGTAAAGTTGTTTTAATGCACATAGTAATGAGATCCAATATTGTAAAAATAGCTGTTACCTCTAAGAGATGTTATTAGGACTCATTTTATAATGAATGAACTTGCACTAATTTTCCCTTTTAAAAAACTATAAGTATTATTATTATTATTATTATTATTATTATTATTTGCCAGTTTTGACAATTTTGCTATTTGGGATTTTCACCATAAATGCATATCACTTACAAGCAGAAAATTCAGTGAGTTCCTTCCAAGGAAGGCATTTATTTGAAAGGATAAATATCACTGCACTAAACCTATCTCCCACTTTTTTCTTTATTTTTCTTTTATTTTTCTTTTTGCAAATACAGATATGTTTTTTTTAAGAAATATTTTCAAATTTTTAAGTCATGTGAGGTATGAAATATATGTTGTTGAACTACTTGTCAAACTAAAACTAAGAAGTTTATATTATCTTTCATATGTATGTTTTCTCCGTATATGTTCTAGGTCATATCTAATTAGTTTTACAAAGCACATAGATGCTTTTCAAGACCATCTTTAGTAATAAGCATAGTTAAGAAGAATCATATGTTGAAGCAATTTCATAGGGATGCATTTAAATATATTTTTAAGTGAGCATAGAGTTAAATGTTTTATTGGCATGTTGCATCTAACAACACTTTCTTTAAGGTCCTAAACAATGGCAAACCATTAAAGACATGCTTGACTTTCAAGATATCAGCATTTTTATGCTACTAATTTCCTAAGTACTTATGTGTTTAAGTTACCCAATTACTTAAAAACATTTTACTTGTATTATTCATTACATTTGATGAAGTATTTTAATCTGTGAGATAAATCAGATGTTTTTTGTAGAATAGAGATAGAAGAAGTTGCACTTCACTACAACTGTATTGAATAAAAGCTATCTGGTTAATAATAATAATAATAATAGTAAAAATGAGAAGTAATTCCAGCAAGGAAGAGTAAGTTTAAGAAAAAAAAAAATGTAAAAATGATGGCCAGATACTTCTTAAATATTGGAAGAACAGTGTCCAACCAAAGTTGATCCCAGTGGTTTAGACAGGAAAGGAGAGGATTCCTCTTGTTTATTCTTAGTTAACTGTAGTTGAGTGAAAAAAATATATATATATATATAATAATAATGAAAAGATACTTCAAAGATGTTACTCACTCCACCCTGATATCTAAAGCAGATCAAATAAATAATACTTTAGAAGCTCTTATTGATTGCCGTCACTTCTGAAGATAACGAGGAAAAATGGCTCGAATGTAAATGCTGACTTTGTTGACATCTTTAGCTAGGTGAATCCTTTCCACTTGTTACTGTGTGGTTTCTTAGAAAGTGTTTCTCAATGCTGAAATGCAAATATCTGAACCGGATGGAGGAGAAGAAAGGGGAAACTTTTTGAAAACAGTTGGATATGGCCCACTTACCAAAAAATCATTTAAAGGAGTTTTAAAGAAGCTATTACATAAACAAGTCTAGAATGGAACTATTTTGAAATAAAATGTAGTGGTTGGCTAACATTTTTTTTTTTTTTTTACAATAATGAAAGTGTAAAGAATATACCACAAATTTCACCATTTAAAAATAAGCAAGCACACAAAAAATACCATCAAACAAAACAGAGTTTTCTCACACAAGACTGCCATACGGGGGGCATTCCCCAGTCCCCATGACAGCTGTGGACACTTCCAAGGTTTCGATCCATTCTCCAGAAATGATTCACTGCTGTTACCTGCCTCCATATCCAGCAAACTCTGGAGTTTGAATAAATAGGAGATTTTAAAGGATCTGAAGATCAACAGAGATAATGCTCATATATATAGAATATAGTTTGGTTTCACCAATTAACTTCAACAGTTTTGATCTAAAAACTGTTAAACCTCTACCTCTTTTGTAAATCTGAACCACACTTGAATGACCATATCTCCACTATTTCTCTTCCATCAGAGATGGCAAATACAGAAATGTTGTCTCAGACAACATTTCAGGTTCACGCAGGCAACTGAATATGTACAGTGAATGCCAGTTCTCATTTCTGTGTGAACAAGATCCAGATAAAAACAATTTTGCTTTCTCCTTCACTGACATCAGGCAAAATAAGTTGACAAGAATTGAGGATAATTTTTTCAATGCCCTCCTCCCACTCCTGGCAAGTTGCCAGGAGGAAGACATGTCTTGTTCATAACCACTATATGTTCATAACCACTATATATAAGTGGAAGCTGTGTAATGTCCTTCCTTCTGTGAGCTATTTTACCTCCAAGACCACAGATATGTTATGAGAATTAGTTTTCTAGTAAGGATCATTTTGCTCTAGATACACTTACTGCTATGCCTCGTCTTCCCAATTTGAAGAATAAAGTCCACTTGCACTGCTGCCACAGTCTGTTACTTATGTGTTAAGAAAGAGAAACAACATAACTGAAATGCAAATTAAATTATGAATTGGAAATACTGAATATGTGAGTGAGATTACATCAGTTTTCTCATTTGGTTCATAAAATTGATGTTTAAAATTGATGTCCAACTCATATACAATCTTATTCCAAAAACTGTATAACTGGTACAGGTACTGAATTCTTCATGGTATAAAAGGAAGCAATGTGTAGTAATCATTTTAGCTTTCAAGTCTCCACCTACAAGTCAGTGGGCAGATAAGGATTTCAGAATGTACGAATGAGATCTGTCATTACAGCTCTCTCTTCCAAAAACTGCAGAATATAAAAATAAATTTCCTGGATTTATTTACAGTCTCTTCTGGGAGAATCACAAAGAGAGCCTTTATTTATTTATTTATTTATTTATTTTCTACAAGTGATGTTTTAAATACCTCTAAGAGCAACCACTAAAACCCCTTCAAAACAAGTCTGTGGGTGAAAAAATGTTAAGACAATTTACAGCCTTTGAAATACTCCATCCTCTATATTGTGATCTTTTATTACCTGAAACAGAAAGAAGGAGATTGGAATAACATCTGATTTGCCAAATACCTTTACACTTTAAAGGAAATCTCTGTTTTGGCTCCTTAACCACTGAATTTCACGTGTTTCCTAGAGCAACTCTTGCTTTGCTTTCAACCAACAAACATAGCAGCACAGTGTATAAAAATGTTGGTCCTTAACCAATCACTCTTGGGGGAACCACTCACAGCGTTATCTAACTATCCTTTGGTGTGGCTCAGGAAAAACTGCTTATCAGTCCAGACACACCAGACACCGTATGAGGAGATATAGATGGATTCATTTGAATATCAACCTCGCTTCTCTGTTTGAAGCACATTAATCTTAGGAAACAAGGCATATAAGTAAGTGCTAAGAACACAAAATAATCAGCATCATCAGGGGTAGTTGGGTATGTATCCCGTGGAGAAGTCTTCTGGGCAAAAGTCAGAATTTGCAGCTTAGAGCTGAGAGGATGTAGTCTGGACTGAGTAACCTCTTTAGGTTGGAAGTTGTTTGGTGTGCTTTATATTCAAGTCCAGATGCAAAGTTAAAAGAAATTTACTGCATGAGAAATGTAAAAGCAGATACTTTCAGAATAATGATATAATCTTTCCCTATATATCTGAAAGTGAAATAAATAAATAAATAAATACATCTTCATTTGAATGTAATTGAAAACCCTTCTCAGCAACATATATGGTGAAACATAGCAGAAGAAAGATGAATTCTGAAATCAAAGCCTAGTGTTTGTGAGAGGAATAAGAGCATTTTCTCTCATTAAGAATATGGTAAAAAGGAAGTTGTTCATTGTCCAAGACACATTTTTGTTAGAATCTCAGTTCTTATACTCAATAGGCAATAGCTACACTTCTATCTTAAAGCTTTCACAATCTTCCTCTCATGTCATGAAACTATGGAACTGCATACAACAGTGCACAAGGACAGTCACATTTAAGGGATTATTAAGGGGTTATTATGGCTTAGTGGGTGATATTGGTAATAGGGTGATGGTTGGACCAGATGATCTTAAAGGTCTTCTCCAACCTTAATGATTCTATGATTCTATGAAATTTGCTAGTGATGGTTACATAAATATATCTATATGACATACAAATATTAAAGACAGTTGTATTTAAAAGCTCCATTGCTTCCACTCACATTGGAACAATCTGATCACTTTGTTGGAAAATGAATGGTATAGCTGTAGCTGTTAGCAGTTTGTAATTATCACTTACTATTGAAAATGCAGTTGAAAATCTTTGCTTTCACATGTTCGTTATGATCATATCATTCTGCTCACATGTTCTTCCTCCTTTCCTTCCCACTACTAAAAAACAAAATTAAGTAAACCTTTAAAAATATTATTGACTTGTTCCTCACTACCGAGCCTGCAATCTAGCCCTGTTTACATGAATCATTGAAATAAATTAATAACTTGTATATAAGAAAGCAAGTGTATATTGAAGTAAATTTACATGTTACAGAAGTTCAGACAAAGTTATAAATCTAAACATCCAAATAAAATCAATTGTGAATTTACCCAGAGCCTTCAAGAAATTCTGAATAAGTCATGGGTATTCAGTGGCACAGACATAATGCTCATCCATACTATATCCCCCTTCAAAAATCAGACAGCTCTTGGACAAAAAGACCATAACCATTTAGGTGGTAACATCCTGTTCTAGTGTATCCCTTCACACGGCATAGTAAAGAAGAGAGTTATGCTTTATTTCCCTTCAGCCGTAGTAGGCAAATCGCATCTTTCCTCTCTCTTTTCAAGTAACTGACCACATTCCACATTCTCCTATGACGGCTTCTGGAGACATATAATATGGCAGAATTTTGCCTCTGCGAACATCCTTTTAGGGACCAAAAACCTTTCTGAGATTAGTCATCGATAAACTCTACGTTATTTTCACTCTTGTTTCTTGGCAACTGGATATTATTTAAAAGCATTAAGTCCTTATATGCTACAAATTTGGCAGCTCAGGTTTTAAGTTTTTATTCTAACAAACTAAGGGACTTAGTGATTAATGGTGATACAAACACTGCTATGTAATATACTGGTGTCAGTACAAGTTCAGTCTGAGATAAATACTAAAATTCCAAATAGGATTTTAATCAAAGTTTGTGATTTATTAAGTAAATAGAGGCAAGCAAACAGCGCTATTAATGTTTTCACTCTGATGCACAATACAAAAATTGTATTATAACAAAAACTTGACACTTTTTTATTCTTCCAAATGTCATGTGTGTGTGTTCATCTTCAGTGTCGTGTCATCTTCAATGTATTATGTCATTCTATTAAAGTTACATCTAAATATTCTAATCAATGGTAACAGGAAGTAGTGAGCAGAAGCTACAGAATTCTTTAAAATTTCTGAAATTGTAGTAGAAACTGGAGCAAATTAATAAAGACTAAATAGAGTTTTCTTGTCAGCTTGAGATAGAATAAGAATTTCTATATTTTATATTAGCCTTTGCTGAATAGCTTTCCAGTTTCCCAGGGAACCTCATGTAAAAATGGTATTAATAAAAAGTACCAGAATTACAGATAACATATATTTTCTAAAGGAGCAATGATAGATGGTACTGGCAATCAAAAATTATAATTCTCCCATTATGTCTTTCAAGTTGTTAAATATTTATGTGCATTTTTAAATTACTTCCTCTCCATGTTGTTTTTAATTGTTAGTTATTATGAGAAGCTAGGAAACAAACCAATAATATACAAAGGCTCTAGCATCCTCATGTTCATTTAGACAGTTGAGGTATTCAATCTGTTTTGTTGCCATAGATCATTAGAAGTGGGGTAAAAGTCCAGAACATTCCATATTTTGTATATATAGGGTCCACTACTATTCCCAAGAGGGTCACAGACAAATACCCATTGTCTTCTATGGAAGCTGGAAGGGGTTTCTCTGTCTTAAATACCCTGGGAGGGGATACCCAGATATTATTTCAGTATCACAATTCACCTGTGGCATGAATTTTTTGTCTGTTTCCCTGGTCAGCAAAAGTAGCAATAGATTTCCTGAATCACATTTCAGTTTTGAACTGCTTTCTCCTGGAACTGAACTATCTCCAACGAATGTAGAGTGACTGTAGTTCCTCTAGAGGGAATTCCCTGTAGAGGCAATGTAGTCTAAGGACTGCATTGCTGTTTGGGACAAAACAGTATTCTGGGCAATTTTGTTCTAATCACAGTTTTTATATAAAGGTGAAATAACGTTTATTATGCTGCTTAGTGACTGATCCAGTAATCAAGCAATTCTGCTTAATTTTTCCTAAAGGAGCTTTTTTTTCTTTTTTCTTTTTTCCCCATTCAGCATTATGAGGCCAAATCAGAATTTTACTGTGTTCTTCATTGACATGGTGAGCCGTGCTTAACTATATAAATTATAATTAATTGCAATTAGGCCAGGAGGAACTAATATTTGGGTGACTATTTTGCTGCTACAGTTTCGTTTTTCAGTTAGAGAAAATATTAGGAGTTGGGTGCAGGAGAGGGTGGACATAAATAACTTCTAAGGTAAGAGTTCTGCATCAGTCCTTTGTTATACCAATTTCAATTTTCTTTTTCTAAGAACCATCTTTTAGCTAATCTTTATCCTCAATTTCTTTTCTTGGTAATTAAGGTGCTTCACATTACTGTGAAGTCAGTGCAAAAAGGTCTTATTAACGTTAGTAATAACTGAAATTACCTTAGAAATCCCAATTTCTGATTTTTCCCCCCACCTTTAATGTTTGTCACTGTTTCATCTTCCTTTCTCATATTACCAACAGCTTTAATTTTTTTACTAGTATTAGATAAATAAGTGTACAAGACAAAACACTTTGCTGTAGTATTTAAAAACTAATTTACTACCAATACTTAAATATGGGTTATTTTATCTTCAGAATCTAAAAATCTCCTACTAAAACTATACATACACCCTAATTCGTAGGAAAGACACAAACTTCAATTCTTTTCCAACAGTCCTGGAGGAAGACCTGAAGAAGCAAGCCTTTTAACTATATTAGAGTCCTTTCAGGTGTCCTCATCCAGAAATTATAAAAGCTTTTTAATATATATCTTTATTAAACTTTATATTTTTGAATAGTGGTTTTGGGTCCAGGAGATGTGCAGAGAGGGCTTTTTTCCATCTTATTTTCATAAAAAAAAAAAAAAAA
>NW_023302938.1:0-1561 GCF_011077185.1 Oxyura jamaicensis
CCTTTCCTTCCCTTTCCTTCCCTTTCCTTCCCTTTATTTATTTATTTATTTATTTTATAATAATATATTATTTTTAAGTAGCTAGCTTGAATACTGTTGCTATTCCTGAATTAATCTCTCTTCACTTTACAACTGTGTCCTACAGAAATGAGTCCAAGTGAAGCTCATGAAGCTCCTGGTAAAATTTTTGTAAGTGAAAGAAAAAAAAAAAAAAAAAGAAAAAAAAAAAAAAAAAAGAAACAACAAAGAAACAAACAAACAAAAAAACACAGTCTCTCTCCACAACTATTTATTTTATTGGGGATCAAATTCTAGGACCAATTAGAATTCTTTTCTTTCATGGGTGTTAATTTAGAAAAAAATATAGTTAATTTTATAGAATATTTAAAATAGCATTTTGACTGTACCAATTTATTATGGTTATTATTAATTATTATTATTATTATTTTTAGATGCAAATGTTTTCCAAGCATATTCACAGAGTAAAACATAATCAGGCAGAAATAAGATCTATGTACAGATGTACGTTACTTTTTGACAGCAATGTCTTAAACATGTAACATACCATTCTGATGCCTTCTCTGAAAAACTTAATTAATTTTTTTGTTCACAAAAAATAATTTGCCAAATACTACTGCAGTACTCTGGGAAAGTTTTTGGGGAAAGGTAAAAGTGGACTTTTTAAAGAAAATCTTTATGAGTATTTGCAGTTGAAAGTTATGTTGTTATTTCTTTACGGTAACTCACAGTATGTTGAGCACAAGCTCAGTATACCAAGAGAAAGAAAATTGTGCTTTGCATGCAAAATTTGCCTTAGGGTCAAAGTGGGAAAAGAATACTAATGGCTTTAAAGGCTGTAACAGCCTAATGTTCACAAACTAAACCTCTAGTTCCGAAAACACAGAAAACATATGTGCTTAACTCTGGTCATGCAAACACTCCCAGGCTGAGTCCATCCTCATTTGCTCTGTGACCCCATTTCCACAGCACAGTAGCCGGGAAGAGTACAGAGTGACTGCAAGTCAAGTTTATTCACGTTTTCTTACCATGGAAGCTACTCTGTGTGTGTGACTGCTCATGTTACTGCTCTCTTCTTCTCTCATGATACGGATTTTGAGGAGGTTAAATTGTACACTCACAAGGGAGCCTGGGAATGTTTCTCAATTTAGTCGAATAAACATAGCTTTAGAAAAGTAAGTAGACTCTTCAAGTAGGTAAGCACACAAGTAATTATTTGCAGTATCAAAAGATAGGTAAAGGACAGAAAATGAAACGGAAAATAAAAATATCATTTATATTTCCACATTATGCTGTATAATATGCTAGTAACATTTTTTATTATTATTATTATGTTACAGGATTTATTTTCCTATACCATCACTTTAACCATAATCTCCCAAGGAAGTCCACATTTATCACTGATTTAAAATTATAAAATGACAAAAAACTTCAATTTAACATATTAGATATTCTTGGTAAGTGAAAAACCAACCAACCAACAACCACCACCACCCCCAACAAAAAAAAAAAAAAAAAAAAAACAAAAAAAAAAACAACCACA